>NW_011502546.1:1209-19176 GCF_000495115.2 Populus euphratica | reverse complement strand
CCCGATGCATCTCATTTTAATTTTAAACCGGGCATTATTCAACTTTTACCTTCTTTTCATGGCTTAGAATTGGAAAATCCATACTTGCATTTAAGGGAATTTGAGGAGGTGTGCAACACATATAATAACTTAAATTGTAGCATGAACACCATCAGATTAAAGCTTTTTCCTTTTTCATTAAAAGATAAAGCTAAAACATGGCTACAAAATTTAAGACCAGGATCCATTCGTGCTTGGGATGAAATGCCACAACAGTTTTTAAAGAAGTTTTTCCCATCTCATAGAACAAGCTCTTTCAAGAGACAAATCACCACTTTCACTCAAAAACCAGGAGAAACATTTTACAAATGTTGGGATAGGTATCGAGACTTGCTTAGTACTTGCCCCCATCATGGTTTTGAAACATGGAGATTGATTTCACATTTCTATGAAGGGTTAACACCTAAAGATAGGCAAATGGTTGAATTGATGTGCAATGGAACTTTTGAAGATAAAGACCCTGATGAAGCAATGGAGTACTTAGACTTGTTAGCTGAAAATGCTCAAAATTGGGACACCGCGGGTACTTATGAGGCACCGAGTAAAACTCAACCTCATACATCTAGTGGAGGCATGTACAACCTTAGGGAAGATCATGACCTTCAAGCCAAGTTTGCATCTTTAGCTAGAAAAGTCGAGGCACTAGAATTGAAAAAGAGTGGTCAATTAAAATTTGTTGAAAACATTGTGTGTCAAATCTGTGAAACAAATGAACACTCAACCAACGATTGTCCAACCTTGCCTTCTTTTAAAGAATGTCTCCATGAACAAGCCCATGCTTTAAACAATTTCCAAAGGGCTAACCACAACCCATACTCCCAAACATACAACTCTGGTTGGAGAAATCACCCAAATTTCAGTTGGAAGAGTGAGAACAACAATGCACAAACTTCACAACCACCATTTCAAGCACACCACAATTTCCAAAATTCTCATGGATATGTACCTCCTTATGCTCCACCTCCTAGAAGAAATCTTGAGGAAACATTGCATGCATTCATTGAAAAGCAAGAGATAATCAATACTCAACTTGCTCAAAACATGACAGATTTTAAAGATACTCTTGCTAAATTAACATCTGCTCTCAGTTTCCAAGAGAAAGGTAAGTTTCCATCTCAACCACAGCAAAATCCCAAGGGGCAATACAATGCAAATGCAAGTAGTTCTAGAAGCCAACACATGGATCAAGTCAAATCAGTCACTACTCTGCGCAGCGGTAAGGTTATTGAAAAACCCTCTCTTGAACCTTATGAGAAAGATGATGAGTCAATCTTTGAGGGTAAGGAAGGGGATGAATCTGAATATTGCAAAGAAACGACTGATTCACCGCCAGCACTTCCATTTCCTCAAGCCATGACCAAACAAAGGAAAGTCAACCATAACTCTGAAATTTATGAAATTTTCAAACAGGTAAGGATCAATATACCTTTGCTGGATGCTATTAAACAGGTTCCTTCCTATGCTAAATTTTTGAAAGATCTATGCACTGTGAAGAGGAAACTGAATGTGAAAAAGAAAGCCTTTCTAGCCGAACAAGTAAGTGCTATTCTTCAAAACAATAATGCTTTGAAATATAAAGACCCTGGTTGTCCTACAATTTCTTGCTTTATTGGAGAGCATAAAATTGAAAGAGCCTTACTTGATCTTGGTGCTAGTGTGAATTTACTTCCATATTCAGTTTTTCAGAGTTTCAATCTAGGTGAGTTAAAACCAACTTCTATATCTCTTTTACTTGCCGATAGATCTGTAAAAGTGCCTAGAGGAATAATTGAAGATGTGTTAGTACAAGTCGATAAATTCATTTATCCTGTGGATTTTATTGTCTTGGACACAGAACCTGTTGAAGCATGTAATTCATTTCCTATTATTTTAGGACGTCCGTTTCTTGCAACTTCTAATGCATTGATTAATTGTAGGAATGGACTGATGAAGCTATCATTTGGAAACATGACATTGGAGATGAATATTTTCAACATTTGCAAGCAACCTGGAGATGATAATGATTTACAAGAAGTAGATCATATTGACGAATTAGTTTATGATCAACTTGAATCTACTTTAAGTAAAAATGAATTGGATGAAACTGAAGATTTGCAAATGATTTATTCTGAGGAAGAAATCATGGATGAAACAAGCACCGAAAATGTTGATGCGAATCTTTTGTCAATAGTGACAACAGATTTGACATCTGACATCACACCAATCGATGATTACTTTCCTCATGAATCCTTACTTTCTCTTAGTCCAATGCCTTGGTATGATAAAAATATCAATTTTCTTGCTTTAGGAGATTTGCCAGCTGATTGGAGTACCCAAGAAAAAGAAAAGTTTTTGAACGAAGTGAAGAATTTTTATTGTGATGACCCTAACTTATTCAAATATTGTCCTGATCAAATATTTCAAAGAGTCATTCCCGAAAATGAGGTAAGTAGTGTCATTAAACTTTGTCATTCTGAAGCATGTGGAAGTTATTTCTCGTCAAAAAAGACAACTGCAAAAATCTTTCAAAATGGATTTTATTGGCCCACCATGTTTAAGGACACACATGCATTCTGCAAAACTTGTGAAAATTGTCAAAAAATTGACACTGGTCAAAAAGTTTTGTTTTATGATTCTCAACTCTATGCATTCCCTAAAGAGCTAAGATTAAGATGGAGCAATCCTTATGGGGCCTGTGATATTGAGAATTCAATGAATGACAATGATTTTAAGGAAAATGGACATCGTTTGAAAGCTTACTTTGATAATTTTCCTAGTGAAAATGAATCAGTTGGTTTGAATGATCTTGTAGATAAAGGTTGATTATTATTTTTTCCTCACATTTTCTTTTTTATGTTTCTTTTTGAGTGATTTTTGCTAGTTTCTCTCACTCCGGTCAAATGGCGGATAACGGTACTCCGTGACTTAAGTCGGTTCTTTCAGTTTCCCACAATTACTGATATCTGTGTATATATGTGTGCAATTCTTTGAATCTCTCTTCCAATTCTCATTTGATAATGGACACTAATCTTGAAAAATTGAAAAAGTATTTTCCCGCTCTGCCTCAAAATGCGATTACAAAAATTTACCGTGCTAGATGTGCAAGATTGAGATTATTAATGAATCATGGAATTCTTGAAGATATTCGCTGGTTGATTGAAGCAAAGGTCCGATTATCAGGTGAGTCCTCTAACTTCATTTCACACATGCCTGGAACAGGTAAAAGCACTTTTGCAAAGAAGCGTCGTGCAAAACGACTAGAAGTCTGTCATCGATGTGCTAGATGGACTTGTAATACACAATGTCGTTATTTAGGAATGGTATCTATAAACCGTGAAGATAAAATACAATTCATTAAGGATGGCCTGAGTAAGGAGTCTTTAGATAATCTTCTATTGATGAAAAAAAAAAAAGAAAAAAAAGAAAAAAAGATGATAATAAAAATGTAGATAAGTTTGGTTTCGTAGCCTCCCTAACCTAAGCAATTAAGCCCGTAGGGGTGTCTTAACACCTAATACCCTAAAATCAACTGACTTGGGAGCTATTGGCCCAACGCTTGTTACATGGGTTGAGGAGAAAAGCTTAAGGGAATCAAACATTGCACTATCTACATATCAGTATCTGCGACCCGAGTTACTAAGCTCGTAGGGGTGTCTTAACACCTAATGCCCTAAGACCAACTGGTCTGGGAGTCATTAGCTGAAAGCTCGTTACAAGGGTTAAAGATGCATGATGTTTTTAAATTATATGTATATAGATTTTTAAAAAGAAAAAAAGAAAAAAAAAGACAAAAATAATAATCCCAACCCAAGGAAGTTATTAAAAAAAAAAGACAAAAATAGTAATCCCAACCCAAGGAAGTTAACCTTAAACATTAGAACAAAAATTTTGTTTTCTTCCAAGAAAAGCCCCATAATTATGTGTTGATACATTGAGCACAAAAGAAAGGTTTATTAATATCTTGTTAAGAGGTATTAAGCAGATATATAAATTTAATGAGAGTTTGTTTATCTGGATGGATTAATGAAAGTTAAATGATGAATACCTTGCTTTGTGAAATTTGCAAATTTGTTTTCTATTTTAACGCTTTGATTACTAGGGACTAGTAATAAGCTGGTTGGGGGGTGTGATTAGTACTTAAAAGTGCATTTTTATCATGGTTTTATATCATCATTTTGCACTTGAATTTGATTAGTACTTAAAAGAGCATTTTTATCATGGTTTTATATTATCATTTTGCACTTGAAGTATCAATAACTCCTTAACTAAAATATGTTTTATAATAATGTATCTAATAATATAAGATACCTATAATTTGTGGTAAATGTCTATTTTTAATGCAGGTTTATCACATAAATGAAAGGATTGATTGATGACTTGAAGAACTTAAATGGCATGGATAAAGAGATGGTCAAACTTAGAGAAGAGATGTCGGTGCAATCCAAACCGGAACACTGTTTAGTAATTGGATCATATCTAGAGCTATATATATCAGATTTAGGTCCAATTTATATGGATGGAAAGGTAAGACATAGGCCTACAACTTTCATATGGAGCCCAAGATCTAAAAAGGCCATTATCAAGTCCAAATTGTAGCAACAACAAAGAAGCCCGAATCTGTCTTCCAGCCCGAGCACTGTTCGGTAGTTTGGCCATATCTGGAGTTCTAGAAGTCCAAATGAGCTAAATATTTTACACATGAAAGCTGAGACAATTGCCTACAACTTTCATGTTTGCAACTGGCTCCAATTTTGACGTTATCAATGACGTTTTGGGCAGACAAGAGAAGATAAGGATTGTCACCAGGTCAAAAGTTGGCCACCCACTAATGTTTATGCTTTACTTTCATTAATATCTCTCTCTTTGTATTTTTTATGCTTTGTTTTCATTAATATTAAGTTTATGCCTTTCATTTCCTTTCCTTTACTTAGTTAACTTTTATGTTCTTATTTTGTTTATTTGTTTTCCTTTCTTTCTTTACTTAGTTAACTTTTATGTTCTTATTTTGTTTATCTATTTTGCTTTCTTTCATTATGTCTAGCTAAGTTAGTTATGTCAAGGTGAAAAGGTTACACTAATGGTGTAAGAATAAGTATAATGTAAACTTAATATGGACTTTAATGTTTGATACTAACATGTTTTATATTTGTTATCTTGTTTACTCTTTAATACTTTGCTTGTTAAATGATTAATCTTGATTTATGTTGTATAACACTTGGTACAACAAATGCTTGGCACTTTCATAGCCCATAATGTATGGTATAACCGACACCTGAGCTATGAAAGGAACTTGATTTGTTGTTAACATAAGTTATAATCATGAATGCTTGACGAGATTTACAAGTATTAGCATTAATTGAATAAGATGACTAAAGTAATCATGTTAACAATATATAATCTGATTGGAACCTCCTTTGTGTGTGGTTTTCAATTCAATAATTAGAGTTTATACTATACTTGTTTGATATACCATTAGTGGAACCTCTAACCTTGATATTTGTTATTATTATTTCAATCAAAACAATCACTTTATTTTATACTTCAGTTAATCCTTACATTAATATTTCATCTCTAAGTTCTCATCATCATCATCTTCTTCTTCTTCTCTTTCTTTATTATTATTATTATTATTATTATTATTATTATTACTACTACTACTATTATTATTATTATTATTATTATTATTATTATTATTATTACTATTGTTGTTGTTGTTATTGTTGTTTTATTATTGTGATTTATAATTTGTACAAATAACCTCCCTGTGGTTCGACCCTGGTCTTGCCGGGTTATTTATTACTTTGACACTCCTGCACTTGGGAGAAGACATCAATCTTTTAGTCGTGTCAATAACGTCAAAATTGGAGCCATTTGAAAACATGAAACGTGTAGAAAATTGTCTCATCTTTCTTGTGTAAAAAATTCAGGTCATTTAGACTTCTAGAACTTCAGATATGGGCCAAAAACTGAACAGTGCTCGGGCTGGAAGACAAATTCAGACTTCTTTATTATTGCTACAATTTGCACTTTAAAATGGCCTTTTTAAATCTTGGGCTCCATATGAAAGTTGTAGGCCTATGTATTACCTTTCCATCCATATAAAGTAGACCTAAATTTGAGATCTACAACTCCAGATATAACCCAATTACTGAACAGTGTTCTGGTTTGGATTGCACCGACATCTTTTTTCTAAGTTTGGTCATCTCTTTGTCCTTTCAATTTCAGTTCTTAAATTCATCAATCAATCCTTTCATTTATGTGATAGGCCTACATTTAAAACGAATATTTACCAAAAATTAAAGATATCTTATATTATTAGTCAAGCATTCATGATTATAACTTATGTTAACAACAAATCAAGTTCCTTTCATAGCTCAGATGTCAGTTATACCATACAGTATGAACTATAAAAGTGCCAAGCATTTGTTGTACCAAGTGTTATACAACATAAATCAAGATTAGTCATTTAACAAGCAAAGTATTAAAGAGTGAACAAGATAACAAATACAAAACATGTTAGTATCAAACATTAAAGTCCATATTGAGTTTACACTATACTTATTCTTACACCATTAGTGTAACCTTTTCACCTTGGCATAATAAACTTAGCTAGACATAATGAAAGAAAGAAAAATAAATAAACAAAATAAGAACATAAATAAGATAAAAGTTAACTAAGAAAATGAAAGGCATAAACTTGATATTAATGAAAACCAAGCATAAACATTACAAAAAATACAAAGAGAGAAAGCAAGAGCATGATCTTGATCTGGACACCAAGATGCCTAAATGCATGGCAAATGCCTCCTTTTATAGGCCAAAATTGGGAACTATTGATTTGATGACTAATTGATGAGTGGGTGGCCAACTCTTGACTTGGTGACAATCCTTATCTTCTCTTCTCTGCCCAAAACGTCATTGACAACATCAAAATTGGAGCCACTTCAAACATGAAAGTTATAGGAAATTGTCTCAGCTTTCTTGTGTAACAAATGCAGCTCATTTCAACTTCTAGAACTCTAGATATGGCCAAAATACAGAACAGTGCTCGGGCTGGAGGACAGATTCGGGCTTCTTTGTTGTTGCTACAATTTGGACTTGAAAATGGCCTTTTTAGATCTTAGGCTCCATATGAAAGTTGTAGGCCTATATCTTACCTTTCCATCCATGTAAAGTAGACCTAAATCTGAGATCTATAGCTCCAGATATGACCCAATTACCGAACAGTGTTCCGGTTTGGATTGCACCGACATCTCTTTTCTAAGTTTAGCCATCTCTTTATCCTTTCAATTTCAGTTCTTAAAGTCATTAATCAATCCTTTCATTTATGTGATAGGCCTGTATTTAAAATGAATATTTACCATAAATTAAAGGTATCTTATATTATTAGATATATTATTATAAAACATGTTTTAGTTAAGGAGTTATTGATACTTCAAGTGCAAAATGATGATATAAAACCTTGATAAAAATGTATTTTTAAATACTAATCACACCCCTCAACCAGCTTATTACTAGTCTCTAGTAATCAAAGCGTTAAAATAGAAAAACAATTTGCAAATTCCACAAAACAAGGTATTCATCATTTAATTTCCATTAATCTATCCAGATAAACAAACTCTCATTAAATTTATATACCTGCTCAATACCTCTTAACAAGATATTCATAAACCTTTCTTTTGTGCTTAATGTATCAACACATAATTATGGGGCTTTTCTTGGAAGAAAACAAAATTTTTGTTCTAATGTTTAAGGTTAACTTCCTTGGGTTGGGATTATTATTTTTTTCTTCTTTTTTTTTAAATATATATACATATAATTTAAAAACATCATGCATCTTTAACCTATGTAACGAGCTTTCAGCTAATGACTCCCAGACCAGTTGGTCTTAAGGCATTAAGTGTTAAGACACATCTTTAACCTTAGTTGTTACCTTTAACAAAAGAACATAAATAATGTAATAATCCAATATGCAACCCATAATCATATGTTAAAGTGTGTGTGTAAATTAAGGTTTAAGAATACATGTTAAATAAGTATATGAGCAGAATTAACTGATAACAATGTGAGAGTTTGTAAATCTGAATATTTCAAGAAGTATTATGATAGACCTTGTTATGAATGATTACTAAGATGCGTCTCAAGAGTCATAAAAGTTCTCCTTACTCTGCCATCATAGTAACAACAATTTTGCACATGCTTTATGAATTAGAAAACACAGTTTTTTTTTTTTTTAGCTACTACCCTCTCCCTCCAACTAAAACAAGACATTGTCCTCAATATTTAAAGGTAAAAAGATAGAGTATAGAAGATATCACCTGAAATAACGAACACTAGCAAACCTGCAACACACTAAAACAAATATAAGTAACAACAAAACACAATAATAAAACCAAAAGACACAAAGATTCACAAATAAAGGCTCAAATCCAATCTAAGCTTTTTACGGCTTTTCTTAGTTGACCAATTTATGCGACTTATGGAAGGATCAATTACAGGAATGAAAGATTGTAGTTGCTTAATCAATTGTTCAGCAGTAGTAGCAAAGATTATGATTTATCGTGTAGAAGATATTAGAAATTCCTGTTCCACAGCATGATCAAGAAAAGACAACAACTTATCATAATAACCATTAACATTTAACAAACCTATGGGTTTATGGTGAATGTGTAGTTGGGCCCAAGAGAAAATATGAAAGATCTCTTCCAATATGCCTAGACCACCTGGTCAAGCAATGAAGGCATCAACATGGTTAAACATTGCATTCATTCGAGCTGACATTGTGGAGACCTGAAGTTCTTCTCTAATTGTTTTTCCAATGATGTCCCTTTTTGCTAAAGCTTCGAGGACAACCCCCAAAACTTGACTACCTCCTAAAAATACAGCTATTAACACACCTCCCATTAACCTAAGACTACCTCCCCCATACACTAAATGAATCTTTCTCTCAGCTAGCACTTGACCAAGATGATTTGCTGATTCTAAAAACTCCTTTTCTTTCCCAGGACTAGATCCACCAAAAACACAAATATTTCTTATATGATGACCTGAGAAACTTGCCATTTCTACACACTTTTGTATTTGTTGAATGTATGGGTTGAGTAGAAATGAAAGGAAGGAAGAGAGGATTTTATAGATTAGAAAGGCAATCATACCACTTATATATAAGCCAGCTAGAGTCTCACACACTCTCTCTCTCTCTCTCTCTCTCTCTTTATTTATTTATTTATTTCCTTTTGAAAAAACATGTGTATGTACAGTTAATTGTGATTGTGGCTCACATCTTCCCTTGGTTTTACACCCAAGAACGGCTTAAACGCCCTCTATGGGTCGGGGATAGGCTTCCCATCCAGTTTTCTTAAAAACTGGCAAACAAGGTCTTTTTTACAGTTTTCTTAAAAACTGGCAAACAGGGTCTTTTTTAGTCAGATTCCCAAGACTAAGTCGATCATGTTCTTTATGAAATAGTGGCCATAAATCATGAATTACATGATGCACATCTCCACTAGGATGCGTCTCAAGAGTCAATAGAAGATTATCTAAAGACTCCTTACTCAGGCCATCCTTAATGAATTGTATTTTATCTTCACGGTTTATAGATATCATTCCTAAAGAACGACATTGTGTATTACAAGTCCATCTAGCACATCGATGACAGACTTTCAGTCGTTTTGCGCAACGTTTATTTGCAAAAGTGCTTTTACTTGTTCCAGGCATATGTGAAATGAAGGAGTTAGAGGACTCACCTGATAATCGAACCTTTGCTTCAATCAACCAGCGAATATCTTCAGGAATTCCATGATTCATTAACAATCACAATCTTGCACATCTAGCACAATCAATTTTTGTAATCGCATTCTGAGGTAGAGTGGGAAAGTACTTTTTCAATTTTTCAAGATTAGTGTCCATTTTCAAATGAGAATTGGAACAGAGATTCAAAGAATTGCACAAATATATACACAGATATGAGTTATTATGGGAAACTGAAAGAACCGACTTAAGTCACGGAGTACCGTTATCCACCATTTGACTGAGTTGAGAGAAACTAGCAAAAATCACTCAAAAAGAAACAAAAAAAAAATCAATCTTTATATACAGGATCACCCAATTCAATAGAGTCATGTTCAACTAAAAAATTATCAAAGTAAACTTTCAGACGATGTCCATTTACCTTGAAAACATTATCATTCTTTGGATTCTCGATGTCATAAGCCCCATATGGATACACATATTTCACAATAAAAGGACCGCTCCATCTTGATCTTAATTTTCCAAGAAATAAATGCAGTCGAGAATTATAAAGCAAGACTTTTTGACCAACATTGAATGTTTTTCTCAGTATTTTCTTGTCATGAAACTCTTTAATTCTTGCTTTATGAATTCTTGAATTTTCATATGCATCATTTCTTATTTCCTCAAGCTTATTTATTTGTAATTTTCACAGTTGACTAGCATCATCCAGATTTGAATTGAAAGCTTTAATAGCCCAATAAGCTTTATGTTCAAGTTCCACAAGCAAGTGACAAGGTTTTCCATAGTAGTCTATAAGGTGACATACCTAATGATGTTTTATAAGCAGTTCGATAAGCCCAAAGTGCATCATTAAGTCTTAAAGACTAGTCTTTCCTATTAGGGTTCACTGTTTTCTCCAAAATATGTTTCATCTCCCTATTAGCAAGCTCTACTTGTCCATTTGTTTGAGGGTGATAAGGGGTGGCAACTTTGTGTGTGATTCCATATTTCTTCATTAAAGACTCAAATGGCTTGTTGTAGAAATGTGTTCCACCATCACTTATTATGGCTCGAGGGATTCCAAATAGACTCAAAATATTTTCTTTCAAAAACTTTATCACTATTTTATCATCATTGTTTCGACTTGGAATTGCTTATATCCATTTTGAAACATAATCTACTGCGACTAATATGTATAAGAAACCAAATGATGGAGGGAATGGACCCATGAAATCTATACCCCAACAGTCAAAGATCTCAATGACAATAATAGGATTTAAAGGCATCAGGTGACGTTTTGAAATAGATCCCAACTTTTGACAATTTTCACAAGATTTGCAGAATGCATGTGCGTCTTTGAACATGGTGGGCCAATAAAATCCACTTTGTATGATTTTTTCAGTTGTCTTTCTTGACGAGAAATGGCCCCCATATGCCTTAGAATGAAAAAATTTAATGACACTACTTACCTCATTGTCAAGAATGCATCTTTGAAATATTTGATCAGGACAATATTTGAATAAATAAGGATCATCCCAATAAAAGTTCTTCACTTCGTTCAAGAACTTTCTTTTATCTTGGGTACTCCAATGAGCTGGCAATTGTCCTGAAATAAGAAAATTTACAATATTAGCAAACCAAGGCATTATAGAGAGAAAGTATCGGGAAAGTAGTCATCGATTGGTGTGATGTCAGTTTTCGAATCTGTTGTCAATCTTGATAAGTGATCTGCGACAACATTTTTGCTGCCTTTCTTATCTTTGATTGTGATATCAAATTCTTGAAGTAATAAAATCCACCGCACCAATCTAGCCTTAGAATCTTTCTTAGAAAGAAGATATTTCAATGTTGCATGATCACTAAAAACAACAACAGGTGAGCCAACAAGATAAGATCTGAATTTTTCACATGCAAATACTACTGCAAGTAATTCTTTTTCAGTAGTGGTATAATTCATTTGAGCATTATTTAAAGTTTTACTTGCATAGTAAATTACATAAGGTTTCTTATCTTTTCTTTGTCCCAAAACAGCACCTATGGCATAATCACTAGCATCACACATTATTTCAAAAGGTAATGACCAATCGGGAGGTTGAATGATAGGAGCACAAGTAAGCAAGTTTTTAAGTTTAATAAAAGTTTCTTCACAATGTTCAGTCCATTCAAAAATAGTATCCTTTGTTAGAAGGTTACTTAAAGGCTTATATATTACACTAAAATCTTTGATGAACCTTCTATAAAAACCAGCATGTCCTAGGAATGATCTAACATCTTTAAAAGATTTTGGTGTTGGCAAGTTTGCAATTAACTCGATTTTAGATTTGTCAACCTCAATTCCTTTTAATGAAACAATGTGACCAAATACAATGCCGTTTGTTACCATAAAATGATATTTTTCCTAATTCAGCACAAGATTCTTCTCTTCACACCTGGTCAAAACCTTTTCTAAGTTAGTCAAACAATCATCAAATGAATCGCCAAAAACAGAAAAAATCATCCATGAAAATCTCAAGAAAATGTTCAACCATATCACTAAATATATTAAGCATGCATCTTTGAAATGTGGCCGGTGCATTACATAATCCAAAAGGCATCCTTCGATATCCAAAAGTACCAAATGGACATGTGAAAGTAGTCTTCTCTTGATCTTCCAATGCAATTGCAATTTGGTTGTAACCCGAATAGCCATCTAGAAAACAATAAAATTCATGAACTCCAACTCTTTCTAGGATTTGATCCATGAAAGGTAAAGGAAAATGATCTTTTCTAGTCATTGAATTAAGTTTCCTATAGTCAATGCACATGCGCCAACCAGTAACAGTTCTAATGGGAATTAACTCATTGTTCTCATTTGTTATCACAGTGACTCCAGACTTCTTGGGTACAACTTGGGTAGGACTTACCCATTTGCTCTCAGAAATAGGATAAATGATTTCATTATCTAGAAGTTTAATGACTTCATTTTTCACTACTTCTTTCATGTTAGGATTTAGCCTTCGTTGCATTTCTCTAGAGGGTTTAGCATTTTCCTCTAAATAAATTTTGTGTGTACAAATCAAAGGACTAATTCCTTTTATATCAGCTATGGTCCATCCTAATGCATTTTTTTTGCATTTTTAGAGTTTGTAATAACTTACCTTCTTGATGTGCATTAAGTTTGGAAGAGATTATTACCGGAAAAGTTTCATTTTCTCTTTGTATTTTTTGTAATATTTATGCTTTGCTTTCATTAATATCAAGTTTATGCCTTTCATTTCCTTTCATTTACTTAGTTAAGTTTTATCTTATTTATGTTCTTATTTTGTTTATTTGTTTTTCTTTCTTTCATTATGTCTAGCTAAGTTTATTATGTCAAGGTGAAAAGGTTACACTAATGGTGTAAAAATAAGTATTGTGTCTTTTGGTTTTATTATTGTGTTTTGTTATTTCTTATTTTTGTTTTAGTGTGTTTCAGGTTTGTCGGTGTTCGTTATTTCAGGTGATATCTTCTATACTCTATCTTTCTACCTTAGAACATTGAGGACAATGTCTCGTTTTGGTTGGGGGGAGAGGGTAGTAGTTGATAAAAAAAAAAATTGTTTTTCATTTCATAAAGCATGTGCATAATTGTTCTTACTAGGATGGCAAAGTAAAGGAGTTCTTTTGTTAAAGTAACTCTTGAGACGCATCTTAGTAACCATTCTTAACAAGGTCTATTATAATACTTCCTGAAATATTCAGGTTTACAAACTCTCGTATTGTTACCACTTAATTCTGCTCGTATACTTATTTAACATGTATTCTTAAACCTTAATTGACACACACACACTTTAACATATGATTGTGGGTTGCATATTGGATTATTACATTATTTATGTTCTTTTGTTAAAGGTAACAACTAAGGGAAAGGGATTGTATATAATTAAAAAACAAAAACATGAAAAAAAAAAGAAAAAAAGAAAAAAAAATGATGATAATAAAAATGTAGATAAGTTTGGTTTCGTAGCCTCCCTAACCTAAGCAATTAAGCCCGAAGGGGTGTTTTAACACCTAATACCCTAAAGTCAACTGACTTGGGAGCTATTGGCCCAACGCTTGTTACATGGGTTGAGGAGAAAAGCTTAAGGGAATCAAACATTGCACTATCTACATATCAGTATCTGCGACCCGAGTTACTAAGCTCGTAGGGGTGTCTTAACACCTAATGCCCTAAGACCAACTGGTCTGGGAGTCATTAGTTGAAAGCTCGTTACATGGGTTAAAGATGCATGATGTTTTTAAATTATATGTATATAGAGTTAAAAAAAAAAAAAGACAAAAAAGACAAAAATAATAATCCCAACCCAAGGAAGTTAACCTTAAACATTAGAACAAAAATTTTGTTTTATTCCAAGAAAAGCCCCATAATTATGTGTTGATACATTGAGCACAAAAGAAAAGTTTATTAATATCTTGTTAAGAGGTATTGAGCAGATATATAAATTTAATGAGAGTTTGTTTATCTGGATAGATTAATGGAAGTTAAATGATGAATACCTTGCTTTGCGGAATTTGCAAATTGTTTTTCTATTTTACGCTTTGATTACTAGGGACTAGTAATAAGCTGGTTGGGGGGTGTGATTAGTACTTAAAAGTGCATTTTTATCATGGTTTTATATCATCATTTTGCACTTGAAGTATCAATAACTCCTTAACTAAAGCATGTTTTATAATAATATATCTAATAATATAAGATACCTTTAATTTGTGGTAAATGTTCATTTTAAATGCAGGCCTATCACATAAATGAAAGGATTGATTGATGACTTGAAGAACTTAAATTGCAAGGATAAAGAGATGGCCAAACTTACAAAAGAGATGTCGGTGCAATCCAAACCGGAACACTGTTCGGTAATTGGGTCATATCTGGAGCTACAAATCTCATATTTAGATCCAATTTATATGGATGGAAAGGTAAGATATAGGCCTACAACTTTCATATGGAGCCCAAGATCTAAAAAGGCAATTTGCAAGTCCAAATTGTAGCAACAACAAAGAAGCCCGAATCTGTCTTCCAGTCCGAGCACTATTCGGTATTTTGGCCATATCTGGAGTTCTAGAAGTCCAAATGAGCTGAATTGTTAACACAAGAAAGCTGAGACAATTGCCTACAACTTTCATGTTTGCAACTGGCTCTAGTTTTGACGTTTTGGGCAGACAAGAGAAGATAAGAATTGTCACCAAGTCAAAAGTTGGCCACCCACTTATCAATTAGTCATCAAATCAATAGTTCTCAATTTTGGCCTATAAAAGGAGGCATTTGCCATGCATTTAGGCATCTTGGTGTTCAGATCAAGATCATGCTCTTCCTTTCTCTCTTTGTATTTTTTGTAATGTTTATGCTTTACTTTCATTAATATCAAGTTTATGCCTTTCATTTCCTTACCTTTACTTAGTTAACTTTTATGTTCTTATTTTGTTTATCTATTTTGCTTTCTTTCATTATGTCTAGCTAAGTTAGTTATGTCAAGGTGAAAAGGTTATACTAATGGTGTAAGAATAAGTATAATGTAAACTTAATATGGACTTTAATGTTTGATACTAACATGTTTTATATTTGTTATCTTGTTCACTCTTTAATACTTTGCTTGTTAAATGACTAATCTTGATTTATGTTGTATAACACTTGGTACAACAAATGCTTGGCACTTTCATAGCCCATAATGTATGGTATAACCGACACCTGAGCTATGAAAGAAACTTGATTTGTTGTTAACATAAGTTATAATCATGAATGCTTGACGAGATTTACAAGTATTAGCATTAATTGAATAAGATGACTAATGTAATCATATTAACAATATATAATCTGATTGGAACCTCCTTTGTGTGTGGTTTCCAAATCAATAATAAGAGTTTATACTATACTTGTTTGATATACCATTAGTGGAACCTCTAACCTTGACATTTGTTATTATTATTGTTTAATCCTTACATTAATTTTCCATCTCCAAGTTCTCATCATCATCTTCTTCTTCTCTTTCTTTATTATTATTATTATTATTATTATTATTATTACTACTACTACTATTATTATTACTACTACTACTACTACTACTATTATTATTGTTGTCATTGTTATTATTATTATTATTACGATTGTTATTGTTATTATTGTTGTATTATTGTTATTTATAATTTGTACAATTAACCTCCCTGTGGTTCGACCCCGGTCTTGCCGGGTTATTTATTACTTCGACATTCCTGCACTTGGGAGAAGACATCAACCTTTTAGTCGTGTCATAAAATTATATATCATCTTTAGCTCAATAATTTTATTAAAAAAGCAAATGGAGCATGTAGTGGTTTCAAGTTTAAGACATTATAGATGAGGGTTATTTTTTTAAATAATAATATGCTAATTCACTAATCCTCTCACTTTCACATGACACTTGATTGATTTTTTTATACGAAATTCGTGTGGTTTTCTATCATAAACTTTTACGTGTAAAAGGATAGAAGAGCTTAAATTACTTTTAGTTTAGAAATAGAGAGCCGATATGAGCTAATTTAGAGTAAAATGTATGATTTTATAAAAAATAAAATATTAAGCCTGTTTTTCTGAAATAAAAAAGTAGCTTAAAAAATCAGTTCACGCGTGCCTGCTTCTTGTGCCAGTTACTGGTCTGAACCAGTAATCTGGCTGGATCAAGCCCGTACAGATAAGCTAGATCTAGCCCAGTAAAAAAAAAGAGTGGCCTGAAATGGGCCTCATGCTCATCCGGCCCACGTTACTTTTAGCTAAAGGTGTCTAATAGCTTTTCAACAGTCCTCCATGGAACGACGTCGTTTACCCTCCTGGAGGGTTTGGCCCTCGATTTTCCAGAATAGTTTTAATTAGAGCCTTATTCCAAATGGTAATTAAGCCCCTGTATTGTAGTGCCTCATACAAAATGGTCATTTTACTTTAATATGTTTCGATTTTGATCTAAATTAGTTCATAAATTTAATATGTCTTTAATTATACCCCTGATTGTATTAATTAATTTAATTTCAAACTCAATTAAATCTCCAAACTTATCAATTGTTCAATTATATTCCCGACATCATTAATTAAACCAAATTAAAGTTTGATTGAGTCCTTTAACTTGTCGATTCTATCACTTAAGCTCATAATTTCATTAATTAAAGTAATTTAAAGTTTAATTAAGTCTCCAATCTTATTAAATCTTTTATTTTCTATAAAAATTAGCTTCCAAACTTATAATTCCACTTTTATTAAATCTTCAAGACTTTCAAATTGTTTTTTCTTGATCTAAATCTCAATTATTCTTCATCCATTTCATTCTTTTGGTCAATTTATGCTATTAAAAATTGAATTATGACAAACATGATGGTTCAAAGAGTTTCGAATGATTTTCTCCAATGATTTGCTTAAAAAATCTGCTCTGTCTTCAGAATGAAATTTATTCCTAGCAATGATGCATTGTTAAGTGATAATGATGAGTCCATATTATCTTGAATAGTGTCCATACGACAGGCAAGTGGATTCTGCGTTTCAATATCATTCTCCATGTGGAATTAAGCCTAATTCTCTCCATTGCGATGATTTTGGGTATAAAATGGGATTTGTGTGATATTTATGGAAGTGTGAAATATAAATATAAATACATAATTTAACTTATTTATAATTATATATTCTTTAATAACACGAAGAATCTTGATATCATGAATTGACAAAGTAGATTATTTTCTTGATTTTTTATTTATTTTTATATTTCATTAAAAAATATATTTAATATTTTTATCTTAAATTAAATTTTATAGTATGAATTTTCAATTTAGTTAAGTAAAAATAATTCATGATAAATTTATGCTAAGAAATTGTGGTATAAATATTTCAGTGAAGAGTTTTTTTTATCATATTTTCTCTTTTATCAACTTGGTACACATATTTTATTTTATTTTATTCTTTTTTACTGGTATATGTATGTAGATTAGTTTCATATCCTTTTGCTACCATGTTATTCAAGGGCTCGAGCAATTTTGTTCTTAATATAAAACCCATTAACAAAGATAGAAAAAGGGACACAACTCAGTTTAAAAGATAGAAAAAGTGACAAAACTTAGTTCAATGATTTTGGTCAATACAGAGAATCTAAATTCAGCGTGTAAGTGAATATTATCATATCGTTAAAGAATTCTACGGCTTGAGCAATTCTATTCTTGATATAAAGCCCATTAACCAAGGTAGAAAAA
>NW_011502546.1:0-866 GCF_000495115.2 Populus euphratica | reverse complement strand
TGTGTGTATGCGCGCGCGTGTTTGTTGTTGTTGTTGTTGTTATCTATTTTTGGGTTTCCATAAAATAAAAAAATATAAATGAGAAAATACAAAATATATATATAAAAAAAATTTAAAAGAAAGAAAGAAAAAAGCCATTTTCAGCATTAAAATAGGGATACGGTTTGCAGCAAATTGCTTAAATCATGGGGCATGTTTTAGGGCTTGTCCCAGGTACCATTATCACCGCAAGGCTCTCTTTGACTTATAAAAGCTAGAGAAAGACAATGAGCATAGGAGGAAGGAAACAAAGAAAAAAAGGACACTTTTTTTTCTTTGAACGGGAGAAGAAGGAAGAAACGAAAGAACAGAGGGGGGTTTTTCGAAAAAACTGAAAGGGAAGGGAAGTTTGAAATGAGAAGATATGCTGTGAGAGTATAGAGAGGAAAGAGAGTCAAAACAGTAGAGAGGAGAGAAAGACAGAGACTGGGCCTCTGTGAGAGAAGAAGAAGAACTGTATCTCACCCCCCTATAACCTCCGCCAGTCCACCACCATTTGCGTTGCCAACAACAGTAGAACCACTATGAGAGGGAAGAATATCGTCAGTAACAGAAGGAGAAAACAAAAGCAGAGGAGAACAAAGCAGAAGAAAAAAATCACAGAGAAGAAAAGGAAAAAAGGCTGACCACCGTCTCAGCCATCCTCCGGTTAGCAACTGCTAACAGCACCGCCTTCAGAGCCATCACAGGTCCGCCCTCTGCCCCTTATCTCGTTTTATTGTTCATCTTCTTGCATGTAGAAAGTGCACTATGCACGTTTTGCAAGCAAGAAGATATTTCTGTGCACAGTACCAGTCCATGTTTGTTTTGGCCCGGAACATCATACC
>NW_011502504.1:6231-19650 GCF_000495115.2 Populus euphratica | reverse complement strand
TAGCCACAATCCTTCACAAAGTCTAAAGGCCATACTTCTAAACTCAACTTCTGTGCTAGAGCAAGCAACAATGTTCTGTTTCTTGCTTCTCTATAACAAGATTACTCATACAAAGGTAAAGTAACCATAAGTAGATCACCTATTATCTATAGCTCCAGCCCAGTCAGCATCAATATATGTATCTATGCTTTGATAATCTGTACTAATCATCTACCTCAACATACTTTGTATGATCATATTAACCTCCAGAACTGTATTAATATGTTATTCTATAAGATTATGCATAAACTGGCTAACAATACTCAATGTGTATGTTAAATTCATCGTGTGTGCGCTAAGTATATCAATCTACCTATAAGTCTTTGGTATCATCCTTTATTAGCAAGTACCTGGTTGGACTCAACACATAACTTCAGACCTTTTTCAATTGGTGTTTCAGCTAGCTGATATGCTAACATACCAGTCTCTTGTAATAAATCTAAGGCATATTTTCTTTAAAACAAAAGGATCCTTTTATTATATTGATACACTTTTATCCCAAGAAAATATTTCAAATCACCTAAATCTTTCATTTCAAATTCTTTGGACAAGTAATTTTGTAGAGCCTTTGTTTTTTTATAATCATTTTTTGTAACCACCATATCATCCACATATATAATGAGTGCAGTAATCTTACCCTATTGTTTCTTCAAGAATAAAGTGTGATCTGAATTGCTCTGATGATAGCCAAAAGCTATCATAGACTTTGTGAACCTTTCAAACCATGCTCTCATAGATTATTTCAACTCATACAATGATTTCTTTAATCTACAAACCTTTTAACTCTGCCTTGTTGGTATCATGTTTCCCGGTGGAAGATCCATATAAACTTCTTCGAACAATTTTCCATATAAAAAGGCATTCTTTACCTTAAATTATTGTAATGGCCAATCCAAGTTCGTAGCTAAAGATAACAAGACTCAAATTGTGTTGATTTTAGATACAAGTGCAAATGTCTCAATGTAATCAATCTCATAGGTTTGGGTGTAACCTTGTACCACCAATCTTGCTTTGAAATGTTTAATTGTGCCATCAGCTTTGTACTTCACAATGTAAATCCATCGATATCCAACTAATTTTTTTCCTGGTGGAGGATCAATGAGTTCCCAAGTTTTATTTTTTTATAAGGATTTCATCTCCTTATTCATAACTGCTTTCCACCTAAGATCAACTAAGGCTTCCTATACACTGTTAGGAATAGATACAGGAGATAATTGACTTACAAATAACATATTTGATTCTGACAACCGATGGTTAGACACATAATGACTTATGGAATATTTAATTTTGCTAAAAAGTTTAGGTTCATAAGTGTTTTAGGAATACAATAGATACAATAGATAATTGACTTACAATCATTTGATTCTGATAACCAATGGTTAGACACATAATGACTTATGGGATATTTTAATTTTGCTAGAAAGTTCAGGTTCATAAGTGTTGTAGGAATACCTCTGGTGTGACATTGTTGTAACTGTTTTAGAAATGGTTTTGAAACTACATTAGGAACATCTAGAGCAAAAGATTAGTTTGGTATTATGCAAGGGTTTGACTCAGATAAAGGAGCAACATCTTTAACTTTTAGACTTTCATCGCCACTTGTATTTAAAGACATACCACTAAAAGCCAATTCACCCACTTCATGATTGACTGGTCTAGCTTGTAAGACGTCACCACTTGAATCCAAGGTTATACCACTTTGATCCAAGTTGCCCACTTCTAGGTTACCAGATTCAGGGGATTTGCTTTTCTCAGAACTGTGATTATAGTTTAGAACATCATAATCTAGAGTCTGAATTTCTTTCCGGTTCTCCCCTTGAAGTTCAGGCTAAGGGAAAAAATACATTAAGTCCTCATGGAAAACAAAATCCATTATGGTAAACATTCTTCAAATTAGAGGATGATAACATTTATATTGCTTTTGATGAGTAGCATATCCGAGAAAAACACATCTTAACGCTCGAGGAGTCAACTTGTTGCGTTGATATTTGTGAAGATGCACAAATGATACACACTTAAAGATATGAGGAGGTAAATTCGAGACTATTAGGGCTACAACTACATCACTAAGAGCTTGGAATGGTGTTTAAAAGTTAATAGGGCTAGAGGGCACCTGATTGATTAAATATGCTGCAGAGTTAAGTGTTTCTCCCCAATAGGATAAAGGCATATGAGCTTCTATTAGTGAAGCTCGAACAACCTTTAATAAGTGTTGATTTTTTCACTCTACAAACCTGTTTTGTTGGGGTGTATTACAACAAGTAGTTTGATTAATAATTTTGTATATTTTCAAATAATGTTAAAGTTCAGAACTTTGATATTCTCATCTATTGTCACTGCAGAGAACCTGAATTTATGCATTGTATTGAGTTTCAATCAGTTTATGAAACTTCTAAAATAATAAATTCACTTCACCTTTGGATATCATTAAGTATAACCAGGTCATTCTGGTACAGTCATTAGTAAAAGTAACAAACCAACATGATCCACTCAAAGTAGTAACTTTGGATGGACCGTAGACATCAGAATGTATAACTATAAAAAGGAGTGGACTTTTATTCAAACATAACTGCAAAGAAGCACGATGACTTTTTTCCAGTTCACAAACATCACAATGGAAAATAGAAATATCAAATTTTATAAATAATCTAGGGAATAATTTCTTCAGATACCCAAAGGAAGCATGCCTTAGACATCGATGCTATAACTAGATTTCATATTTCTTTTTCTCCTCCTCAAATCCATCCACTGTTAAGGCTTTTCGTAACTTGCTTAAACTTGTTGCACCAGGTCCAAGTAATACAGTTTCTCTTGCCTAATACCATACCCATTCGTCTGCTTTGTTCGGATGTCCTTAAACACACAACATTCAGGCCAAAAAATAACAACACAAGATAAAGTTTTTGTTATTTAAGAAACTAACAACAGGTTATAGACTAATGATGGAACAACTAAAACAGAGTCTAAATTTAAAGTCCTAGTAAGAGTCACAGATCCTTCCCTGATAATTAGGGTTGAAGCACCATTGGCAGTAGAAATAAATTTTTGTAAGGATGAATTTAGAGTTGAGACCTATCTAGAATCAAATATCATATGATCTGTAAAGTCAGATCAATTATCCATACACTATTGAAATATTTAAAATCTTACTACAATTATTTATAGTTAAAACCAGTGTAGAGGCCTTTTTAGCAACATCATCCTCAGTTTTTGTTTCTGCAATTGCTACCATGGAGGTTCTTTTTGAATTCTTCTTATGTGTATCATGACTATGATCCCACCATTCAGGATACCCTACAAGTTCAAAACACCGATTTTTGTATGACAAGTTTGATTCTATTGGGTGAATTTACTGATGCCATTGTTGGTCTTAGGATGGTTCTGCTAGTTTTGATTAATTGGTGTCTAGCAACCATGGCGAAAGCTTCTGGATTTCTAGATTCTCTTTCAAAGTTGCATGATGAACTACCTCTCATCGAACCAAAAAAAAAAAACAGGAACTAGTTCCTTATATAGTTTTTCCCCATGAACTTGTTCAAATTTACCATTCAATCCAGCAAGAAAGATGTGTACCCTAAGTCGCTCAATGGATTTTCGGTATGCAACAATGTCTTTAGGATTTATCATGACTACTTTATCACAATGGTCAAATTCTTGAAAAACCTCAATTAGTTCTCGTAATATTCAGATAGAGATTTGCTACTTTGTTTGGAGATGAAAGCCTTTTGGTTTAAGGCAAAAACTTGCAACTCATCACTTCCATCATAAAAGGCCTTTGATAGAGCACTCTAGATTTTACGGGTAATTGGTAAGCGTTGGTAACGCTTCATAATTTCTGGAGTTATGAACATCAACAACCACCTCTTCACTTTTTTTATTTTCTGCATACCACTTTTCATATCCATATTCTATCTTTGTAGGTGGCTTTGTCTTGCCACGAATATAGGAGAGTTTCTCCCTTTCAGCAATATGCATCTCCATCAATTAGGATCAAATATCATAGTTTGATTCAATGAGAATGATTCCTATATTAAAAATACTCTCAGATTGAATAATAACAGGAAATAATTTCATCCTAAAAGATTCAATATTTTTTTCACTCATCTTTATTCACTAAAAGGGAGAAAATAATAATAATAATTATTATTATTATTATTATGTCAGGCAAAGGTTCCTATATCAATGGCAGAGGTTTAAGAAAAAAAATTGCAGAGGCAGAGATTTTTCCAATCACACTCTGATACCATGTTTGTTTTCAAAATTGTATTTTCATTGTATTGATTGGATAGGAATGATATAATTTATAGGATATAAACCTTTATCAAAATAGAAAACTAAATATATAAGGAAATCTAGAAACTAATTACAGAAATCAATTTTCCTAATTCAAGGAACATATATATAATCTTACACCTATATAATCCCTAGTTAAACAAGATAACATCTCAACACATGTTACCTGGGATATAACACTGGAAGTGTTGAGTTTGGCAATAAGATCACGAAATGGGGCTAAGCAAGTCGTGGAGGTGGGCTAATAAAGAGTCATGTTGTCTTGAGTAAAATCAACATCTGATGGTGGAAAACCATCATAAACAATTTTGAATTGAAAATCTGGCAAGCTATCAAAAGAGCTGGTGCCTCTAGACACGAGTAAGCATTTGTGGTTATATTCAGTATTAATAAGATGATGTGAAAGCCATTAAAGATGAGGATTTTGCTAGTTCGAGCATTGGATTTATATGGCCTTGATTTGTAAAAGGTGCACACATTGCATAAGGTTGTCAGCCATCTCTCTCTCTCAACAGGTATGGTGAATGATAAGAATGAAGACTTTGTGATGTAACCATACATGCGATATCAAATGATTTTGAGCAATCAAGTATTATAACAAGTTAAAGATCTACTTTAGATAGATTACATGAATAGCCTAACAAATATATTTATATATCGGTGAAACATGTTTAGGTCCAATGTAAGATCTAGTCATACTAGATTAGAAAAACAACTTAAAAGGACTATAACTTTTAATTTTATTATTGAATTGCATTCAGATTTTTACAAAAGTTTCTGAAGGTTGTTTTCTTTAAAATAGTCATTGTGTCACTACTTGGATCATTGAATTTTTAGATATAAAAAATCTCATCGACTTTCCCGGTTTTGAAAATTTTTATGATTTTCCTTGTTATTTTTGGATTTTATGCTATTTTTGGATTTCATGCTTCTTTCCTTTATATTTTTTTTATTTTTATTTTTTTTCCTAGTTGAGATAGAATTTCTAGCTAATTAAGGCTTTGTAAACCTTTTAAAAAAAATACTTTATTATTATTATTTAGAAAGAATAAACTTTTAAATTTGAAGCTCATATTTGTGTCCTCTTTTACTCATAAAAAATATGCATTCTTTGTTTACTTAATGTTTGTATCACACTGCTAGAAAACAAAATGAGTAGGTACATCTGTTGAGGTTAGGTAAGTAGTTAATATGTAATATTTTTTCTATTTTTTCGTTTTAAATCTTTAATGTAATATTTTAGAAAATTTATTAAATTTTTATGAATGCACAAGATCTCAAGATCTTTCAAGAAGATTAATGTTGGATGAGACACAAACTTATCAGAAGATATGTTTATCATAAAAAAATGTAATTGCTTTTGCATTGTCACGGAATACATGTAAAGGTCTAATTAAATGGATGTATTTCCTTGGTCGGGAAATTGACCATTATAGTATTGCTCGTATGTGTCTGTTTCATTGATTTTTTTTCCAATTCGTCCAATGGAGAGGCTCTTACCAAATATTTAATTAGGAGAAAGGGACGTAAAGGTACTGATACAGCTAGAAATCGTGGACAATTCCTTGTTTTTAACAGGGAATCTTTTCACCGTATATCGGTCCCCTCGGTAGATCCATTAGTGTTGTTGGATGAGGTATTGCTGGCGTCGTGCTCACGCTTCACTGGAGTATCAATTTTATTTTTTGTTTTATAATAAAATAAATATATTATTTTACTATATTTTAAAAGTTTGGAGGAAGCATTATGGATTTATTATGGATATACATTTATTATACCATGAATCATACTGTAAATATAAAATATATGTACCATACATGATATTACAGTGCAATGAATACATTATCTTTACCATTTATTTATCAAAATGAATTGCTGAGGATATTTTTTATGTTAAAAATTATTAAATCTAGTTTAAAAGTTAGATCTAAAGCTATTAAATCTGCTTGAAGCAAGACTCAAATGTTTTTAATTATATTTTTTTATTTTTTTATTATTTAATTTTTTTATATAGCATAGAGAAAATAAATTAATAAAAAAAATTTATATTGGATAAAAACCAAGTGATGATAATTTGTTTTTGTTAGCATGATTGAATTTCTTTTCTTCTAGTAGAATTTGGTCAGTGTTGGACCTCGTTACCCAACAAAACTTAATAGCATTGGTTGCTGCTCAATTCATCACACTTCCATTAAATGCCTTTATTTACAAATGTTATGGAATTTGTTTATACGGTAGAAGTTTAATTTGTTTTCAGGCCTATTCGCATAAGAATTAGGGTTGTGTCCTTCTGCTATTATTCTGAGGCCGGTTTTGCATGAACCTTATAGTGATCGATCATCTTTTACTCGCACAGGGCAATGGATTGCGCATTCCGCGCAAGAGATGCAAATTGGTAAAAACAAAAGAGGTGGTGTTTCATAGCATTTATACCATCATATGCTTGCAATTCTTCGTCATTTTTTTTAATTAAATAACCTACTTGTAATATTAAACAATCGGTATTTATATATTAACGGCTACAAATGTTTCCACAAAAAATGAAAAGACTATGTACATGGAATAAAAGAAAAATTGGGTTAATTTTTGCCACAACTTAATTAAAAAAAAATACTGGTTTTTAATGATGGCTGTAATGGATTGTATATCTTTCTATCTCATTAACTGTAGCCATAAATTTATTGTACTCTAAACTATGTTATAAATAAAAAAATATTTATACTACAGACAATACTAATGGATCTACCGAGGGGACCGATATATATGTTACTGAGAAGTATTGTTCAGATCCAAATCACTTCAAACAGGTACTAGATCTGCCTTGACAGCTAGACCCATATATATGTTATTTTATTTAATTTTATCTTTTTAGATTTTTTTTCTTTTCTATGTAATTTTTTTCCATACGGTATATAAAAAATAAATTAATAAGATTTTTTTATATTATATAAAAGTTAGGTGATGATAATTTTTTTTATTTGATGTTGGGTTGGTTGATCTTCTTTTCTCCTAATAGATTTGGGTCCAGCTGCCCAGCAAAACCAATAGTATTAAGCTATGCGGCAATATGATCTAATAATGTTGGGTCCTGCTGGCAATAAAGTTGAGTTACCTCTAGACCCAAAGCATTTAATATATTCTCTATATTTTTTTTATTTTTTAATTTTTTAAAAAATTGTTATTAACCAGGTATAGAGCAGGGACCAATATTCGAGTAATCATTAACATGTTTTAAAAAATATAAAGATAATATATTATATTGTGTGTTAAGAAGATTCTAAATGTGTTTAATGAAACAATGCTATTTTTAATATAAAAAGTTTTGGGAAATTATAATCTGGACACCAATGTATTAAAAAAATATGTGTAATAACAAGACAATACTTGTACATATAATTATCAAACCTGATTTGAGGGTTGGCCCAGTTAAGAGGTCGAGTCCATGATTTCACAGGTCAACCCGGATCAACCCAAAAAACTTTAAAAATATATTTAAATTTTTAATATTTCATATGAAAAAAATAAAAAAAATCCATGTGAATATAGACTATACATGTTGTAAATGATGAAGTTTAAAAGAATATTTTAAAAAATCTGTTATCCCACATTAAAAAGATACAATATTATCCTTTTAAGTTAAAGTATTTAAACCAAAATTTTTTTTATCCCACACTGAAAAAATATAATTTTTTTCTTGTGAACATAGATTGTATATACAAAAAGGCTTGAAATCCCACATTGAAAAAATAACTTTTTTTCTTAGAAACATAATGTATATATATTAAAGAGTTTCAAATTCCATGTTGAAAAAATAACTTTTGTCTTCAGAATATAAAGTATATATATTAAAGGGTTTCAAATCCCACATTGAAAAGATACTAAGATATCTTTTTAAATTGAAATATTTAAATTAAAATTTTTTTTATTTCACATTGATTTTTATGAGCATGAAATATCTATACAAAATGATTTGAAATCATACATTGAAAAAATAACTGTTTTTTTTTTTTTTAACATGGAGTATATATACTAAAGAGTTTTAAATCTCACATTGAAAAAACATAACTTTTTTTTTTTAATATAAAGCACATATAAAAAAGAGCTTCAAATCCTATATTCAAAAAATAACTTTTTTTTTTGGTTTTTTTTTTGGAACATAGAGTATATGTACTAAAGGGTTTTAAGTTCCACATTAAAAAAATAACTTTTTTCTTGAGAACATAGAATATATATAGTAAAAGGTTTCAAATCTTATATTGAAAAAATAAAATATTTTTCTAATATTTATATAGTGATTCCCAAAAAGTGGTAATAACCAACTAAAAAAAATAAAAAAAGAGGGGTATAAGAGAAAAACCACATTTAAAAAAAAAATAAGGGTCTTGTCTAGATTCACCCAAGCCAATTGGGTTTTGCTGGGTTATTGCATCGATTGGTCTTTTAACAAACTCAAACCGGTCTAACCATCGAGTCAACTGGGTCTCGAGTTAATCCGCTAGGCTAGTGCGAGTTTAATAACTATACTTGTACATTGGTGAGGGGACTTACTTTAATCCATAATATATTTAATCATATATTAGAGAAATAAACAGGAGTAAGAAATATAACAAATAAAATTTCGATGATTTTTTATTAAAATGAAGAGTTGCATAAAAGAGCACTCTCATTATATATATATATTTTTTTTATTTGAGAAAACCTCACCTCCTAGAAAGCGTACTTTTTAGGCTCAAGTAAGCAAATAAAACTCCGGCTATCCTAAACTCTTACAAGATGTGTACGTCTTGACTCGAACTCGAGATTTGTTGTGCAGATTTCAAGCCTTTTGTCATCACGCTATACCCTTTGATATTATATAAAAAATGCCACAATATAAAAAATAGAGTAAAAATGAATGTTATATATAATAAAATAATATAATAAGTTTTTTAATAATTAACTTTTAAGGACTTTAAATTTAAATTGAAGGGAATTTTTTATTTATTAAAGCATGCTTTTATGATTATGGTAATTGTTGTCTAAGAAACAAATATTTTAATGGAAAAATCAACATTATTATGATCCATTATTTATTTAAATATATGATAAGAAAAACTGATATATGTATAAAAAAACAAATAGAATTTCCAAAAAATATAAATAAATAAACAATTGTGTTGGGTTTATCTTAAATTATGAGTCCAAATAAAAAAATAAACATCTATATACTTAGTTCACATATTAAATGCTTAAAATTATCATATATTAGGGTTAAGTTTTATTTATAAATGTCTTTATTCTTTGTACTTTAGGTAGCTAGGAAGAAGAAAGAAAAAATGAGTTTTAAATTATTTCTGGATTTTAAGTGAAAGATCAACATAGTGTAATACATTATAATCTTTTATTTTTTTACAGTGAATTTTCATAATCATCTTATATGGAGATTATATATGAGTTGTCAAACAACATAAATTTTTTATATGCTTTTATAATGTTCTAATTCTGTTATATTTTTATATTCACTAGTTAGTTTGAGATTCTAGAATTGTTTCCATAACAAATTACATAACGAGAGTGCTCACTAATACTATATAAAAAATACTACAATCTTATTAAAAATAGAGTAAAATAAAATGTTATATAACAAAATAATATACTAAATATTTCTTTAATAATTTAATTATAAAGAACTTAAGTTTAAATCGAGGTAAAAACAAAACTTAATTACAAATAGAGCCCAGGTACCTGGTTCAAGTTGTTTAACACTAGGCTAGCATTTATTTTTTCAAAATGGAAGGACAACGATTCCAACTTTTTTTTTTTAAAGAAAATCACCTATTTTTTTTAAAAAAATTATTAATTGGTAGATGTCATATTATCGCTTCATATACCAGCCTAGATTTCGACAAACCATTTTCTAACTTGTTCATCCAAAATCACTTAATAAACACCATTCAAATCTCAAAAAAGCAATTCATCTCTATTTATTCTGTGTATTTTGAGGTTTTATTAGATTCTAAAACTTTATTAAAGGCTAATTTAATGAAAATAGAGATAAGAATAATATGTAATTTGAACGTTGTCACAAGTTGGCAATGTTAATAAACTTGTGTCGGCTTAACGAGTCAATATTAAACCACCTAACAAGTATACTTGGCCGGCACAAATTTGAAATTAAAGCGTTCCACACCATCAAACTGTGTATATATGCATAATGTGTTTTAAAATTGTTGCATTTTCCATTAAACATTTGCAGGATGTAGTGGAGAATTTAAAGAATAGTGGCTTAAGTGTGAAGGAAGAGGAGTTTGAGGGACTTGAATGAAAAGAAGAGATAAAATGAAATGATAAAAAATAAATTCTCAGGAATCAATTCTCTCTTACCTGTTCTCACACTCATAATTTTGAAATTCAGTTTGGTTTAGTGGGTGAACCCGAAACTTAACTAATTTAAAATTAAAACCAAGTAGAATTAAAAAAAAAAAAAGCTGACTCAACAAGATTGAGTTAAAAATTTAGTTGTAATTCATAGAATTTTTATTTTACTAAAATAATATTATTTTAATTTTTTTAAAATAAAATAATTAATCTGAATAATTCAATAACCCAATTAAAATCCAGAGCTCGGGCAGAAAATCGGATGTAAAAACTATGCTCAATCTCTCCCACATGAACAAATTAAGGACCAAATCCCTCTTTTCTTGCCGACCATGCGCACACTTCTCTCTGCTTGTCAGACACTTTATGCCATGAAACAATGATGACAGCCCCGAAAAAACCTCAAGCTTCCATTTTATTTTATTTTTCGCCAAGAAAGGGGATCCCAACGACTAGAAACCTACTAACCTACAACCCATCAGTGAGAAACCCAGCCTTCTCTCTCATTGATAAATTCATATAGAGGAATAATAAATTAAATTAAATTAAATTAAATTAATTATTTAAAAAATATTAGATTTTTATTAATTAAATAACTATAAATTTAAATCTTATAATTATTAATCTAATTAAAAAATAAAATAAAATATAAGGTAGTGTAAGTTTTAAATTTAAAAATCTTTTATCTAAAATAATATTAGAAAATTATATAAATTACTTATGGAATGTGATATAATCAAACTGTATTATTTAATTAGATCTTTTTAAAGCAGTATTTTTTTGCTAAATTTTTATATTTATTATCCTAATTTTATAAAAAAAAATATTTTTATTTTTTTTGTTTGGCTTATGTTGCTATTGTTTTAAAGAACAATGAATTGTTAAATTGTTTCTTGATGAACAATTGAATCAACAAACCTTTTATTTTTTTAATTTAATTTTAATAACATTCATACGTGATGTGTGTTATGAGGATGAAAAAAAGATAATGCTAGGAATATTTAAATTTTTATAATATTTTTTTATTAGGTGATGTGGCAATCGTTATACAGAAAAAGATTTTTCAAATTAACCACAAAATCAATTTCCACGTGCTTGTAAAGTATTTTATCGAATTTACTCCAATATGGTGTATTTTTAAACTATCAGTAATGAAAATTGAGAAAATATATATAGTACAAGAAACATATGATTAATTGTTTTAGTTTAGTTGTCTTTTAATTTTAATTTTTTTTGCATTATTTACATTCAGAACTATGTATATCTACCAAAAATTTCATTTTCTATTGCTCATCTAAATTTTCTGATCTACCTATAATGATTGAATTATTGATAATTATATAACATTTTAATATTAATTAATTTAAACTAATATTCTATGTGTCATTAATAAAGTCATTAAAAATGCACTAATAGCTATGAGTAATTAAAATTGATTTAATCATTCTAAATTTATTTATTCTTCTTTATTTTTCGAACTCTAAATTGCATATGTTTCGTGATTTAAGGGTAAAGAATCCCAAGGATGGTAGATTCATGGCTCAAGACCGGTTATTGCTGGTCAGCTTCAATTGTACGTAGCCTTCATTTTTCTTGTTGGAAACTGTATCTCTGTAAATCATTAGACCTTAGAGAGCATTCCCTGTATCTCTCTGTAAATTACACGACTTGAATTTGTGGTCGAATCATTTGAACCATAAATTTGATGTTTTTGCTGTCTATGAAAGTAAATGTTCAGAATAAATTAAAATATTAATCTCCAGCAACGGCCATGCAAAGTGGAAGAGTGCCTTTCAAACCGTGACTACAGACTATGTTTCTCTTGGCATAAAATAATGGAATGCACAAGAAGGATCCTTTGGGACTCAGAAAGTCATGCAAATAATAGACGTACGCATCGGTTTTAGCCACAAACATCCCTTTCATGTGCAAAGTATTCTCCATGGAAAGGAAAAGAGGATACAACCTGGCAATAGCCCAGAAAATAGAAGAGATGTAGCCGAGCCATCTCAAATTATTGTCTACTATATTGATGCATGTATTTTCTTTGTTATTTATATGATTCATAAAAAAAATCTGACAATCGAGGAAATTTATTTTCTTGTTCGATTTCTTGAATTCAAATCTTAAAATTAGCATTTACAACAAAAATATATATATTATTTCTAATATATCAAACAGATGCGGGACTGTATTTTTAAATCTCTCACAAAAAGAGTTTGTTTTGACTAATGTTTAAATTAGTTTTAAAATGCATGTTTTTATAAAAAAAATATTAATTCGATTATTATCATTATTTTGATCATATGCTTCTTCAGATCACTAGTGTGGACGAACAAATTGACTAGTCCTAAATGTCCAAATTTTGCTAACGGTTGTTTAACGGCTCAATGGCTCAACAAGGGTTGTGAAATATTTAGCTTTGATTCTGAATAATATTAATTAACAATAGAAAGAAAGATAGTTAAATAAAGACTTTGATGAATTAAACTATAAATTTTCTAATACTACAAGCTTGAAGCATGCACAATGTTTATTTTATTACACTAATGAAAATCTAGCATACCATCTAATTAACCTAGCTACTTACCGATTTCATTTAAGAATTAAGAGCTTACGAGAAGCAGTGCACCATCTAGCATAAGAGGCACGGAGGTTAGGCCAGTCAGAAGATGGAGTATATGTGAAGTGGTGTAGCCACAAAGACAAGACCTGCTCCTGCTCTTCTTC
>NW_011502504.1:0-1039 GCF_000495115.2 Populus euphratica | reverse complement strand
CAATAGAGTAGATGCTTGATAAGGCAATAACCAAGATGTTGTTGATGGCTGCGATAGAAAATGAATGTCAAAGGAGAGTGATTCATTGCTAAAAGAAAAAATAGCAGCAGCAGCAGCAACCAATACACCACCAAAAGAAATGATTGTTGCAACAAAAGAAAAGGCCGATGCAACCATGTGAGAGTCCATATTTTAGATGCTTGCAAAGTCTATGATGAAGAGGAATATCAAGTCTACTTTGATTCCAAGTTAGAGAATAGAAGAACAATATAAATGTATGAAATAGTAATAGTTACGTGTATGAGTAGTAACCATCTTTATATATATATATATATAAAGCTTAACTCATAGATAACTATAATATTCATAAAAGATTTAGATTAACATGATATATTCAAATGAATCAGATATATAATTTGTAAAATATCATATATTGGATAGAATATAATTAAGAGCTCGAACTTCTTCCAACTATATCCATAAACACTTATAAGATCTTCTTATATAGTTGCCAACTTTGTTCTTCGGTGTTATTCAATTAACAATTAATTGATATGAAAATTTAATTATTCATACTTTAATTTGGGTAGGATTTGTAATCAAAATTGCTATAATATCAACTACGTGCTAAGTTATCAATTCAATCAAACCATAGACTTATAACTATTCATCCAAGAATTTAATTATATCTTATCTCAATTTGGGTTTAACAATTATTCCTTCTAGAGTAGGATATTAGGTTAAGTATGTTAATTCAAGTTATAAATATATTTATTAAATCTAACTTAAGATTAATTTGGTATATAATATCTGAATTATAGATTGGATGGGTTCAAAACAACATTAATTTGAAGAAAAAAAGTCAAATAGAGTTTTAATTGTATCACAAATGGACTAGGTAAATTCTATATTTTTTTTTCATATAAAATTAAAAAAAGAATTGGTCGGGTTTAAATTGACAGCGAGACCAGATAATATTAGGGTTACATATCAACCTAGGTTGTGGAGCTGAAACCCGAGATGTGAATAGGTAGAGTGC
>NW_011502522.1:17963-19424 GCF_000495115.2 Populus euphratica | reverse complement strand
ACTTGATCCAAGTGTTGACTTTTGGAACTACTTACATTTGCATTGTATTGCCCCTTGGGATTTTGCTATAGTTGAGATGGAAACTTACCTTTCTCTTAAAAACTAAGAGTTGATGTCAATCTTGCAAGAGTATTTTTAAAATCTATCATGTTTTGAGCAAGTTGAGTATTGATTGTCTCTTGCTTTTTAATGAATGCATACAATGTTTCCTTAAGATTTCTTCTAAGAGGTGGAGTATAAGGAGGTGCATATTCATGAGAATTTTAGAAATTATGGTGTGCTTGAAATGGTGGTTGTGAAGTTTGTCAATTATTATTATCACTCTTCCTACTGAAATTTGGGTGATTTCTTCAACCAGGGTTGTATATTTGGGAGTATGGGTTGTGGTTGGCCCTTTGGAAATTGTTTAAAGCATGGGCTTGTTCATGGAGACATTCCTTAAAAGAAGGCAAGGTTAGATAGTCATTGGTTGAGTGTTCATTTGTTTCACATATTTGACACACAATGTTTTTAACAGATTTTAATTGACCATTCTTTTTCAATTCTAGTGCCTCAACTTTTCTAGCTAAAGATACAAACTTGGCTTGGAGGTCATAATCTTCCTTAAGGTTGCACATACCTTCACTCGATGTATGAGGTTGGGTTTTACTCGGTGCCTCATAAGTACCCGTGGTGTCCCAATGTTAAGCATTTCCAGCTACTAAGTCTAAGTACTCCATTACTTCATTAGGGTCTTTATCTTCAAAAGTTTCATTGCACATCAATTCAACCATTTGCCTATCTCTAGGTGTTAGCACTTAATAAAAATATGAAACCAATCTCCGTATTTCAAAACCATGATGAGGGCAAGTATTAAGTAAGTCTCGATACCTATCCTAACATTGGTAAAATATTGGTAAAATGTTTCCTCTAGTTTTTAAGTGAAAGTGGTGATTTGTCATTTGAAAGAGTTTGTTCTGTGAGATGGGAAAAACTTCTTTAAAAACTGCTATTGCATTTCATCCCAAGCACGAATGGATCCTAGTCTCAAATTTTATAGCCATGTTTTAGCTTTATCTTTTAATAAAAAGGGAAAAAGCTTTAATCTAATGGTGTTCATACTACAATTTGAGTCATTATAGGTGTTACAGACCTCCTCAAATTCCCTTAAATGCAAGTATGGATTTTCTAAATCTAAGCAATGAAAAGAAGGTAAAAGTTGAATAATGTTTGGCTTAAAATTAAAATGAGATGCATCAGTGAAAAAACTATGCATGGTGGTGCACTTGTTCTTGTGGGATTCATACGATCTCTAAGTGTTCTAACACGGTTATTCTCATTATAAAGTGGTTGACTATCTTCTTCGGCCTTATTTTCTCAAAATGATGATGATACCCTACAAAGTCTACCACTTAATGTATGTGACCACACTCTCATGCACGTGTAGGAATAGAATAAAAGGAAGAAGAAAACAAAAGAAGA
>NW_011502522.1:0-17888 GCF_000495115.2 Populus euphratica | reverse complement strand
AGTGAAAAGAGAAAATAAAATAAATACTATAATTTATATAAGAACTTACCTCCCTGGCAATGGTGCCAAAAACTTGACACAACCAAAAGATTGATATCTTCTCCCAAGTGCAGAAGTGTCGAAGAAATAAATAACTCAGCAAGACTAGGGTCGAACCATAGGGAGGTTAATTGTATAAATTATAGATAAGAATAATACAACAACAACAATAATAGTAACAATAACAATAGTAGTAGTAGTAGTAGTAGTAGTAGTAGTAGTAGTAGTAGTAGTAGTAATAGTAATAGTAATAATAATAATAAAGAAGAAGAAAAGGAAGTTGATGAGCACTTTGAGATGGAAGATTAGCGTAAGGATTAAACAATGATAATAACAAATGTCAAGGTTAGAGGTTCCACTAATGGTATGTCAAACAAATATAGTATAAACTTTTATTATTCAATTGGAAACTACATACAAAGGAGGTTCATGATAATAACAAACATCAAGGTTAGAGGTTCCACTAATGGTATGTCAAACAAGTATAGTATAAACTTTTATTACTTAGTTGGAAACTATACACAAAGGAGGTTCCAATCAGATTATAAATTATTAACATGATTACATTAGTTATCTTATTTGATTAATGTTAATACTTGTAAATCTCGTCAGGCATTCATAATTATAACTTATGTTAACAACAAATCAAGTTTCTTTCATAGCTCGGGTGTCGGTTATACCATACAGTATGGGCTATGAAAGTGTCAAACATTTGTTGTACCACATGTTATACAACATAAATTTAGATTAGTCATTTAATAAGCAAAGTATTAAAGAGTGAATAAGATAACAAATATAAAACATGTTAGTAGCAAACATTTAAGTCCATATTAAGTTTACACTATACTTATTCTTGCACCATTAGTGTAACCTTTTTCACCTGGACATAATAAATTGAGCTAAACATAATGAAAGAAAGAAAAATAAATTAACAAAATAAAAACATAAATAAGATAAAAGTTAACTAAGTAAAGGAAAGGAAATGAAAGGCATAAACTTGATATTAATTAAAGCAAAACATAAGAAATACAAAAAAATACAAAGAGAGAAAGTAAGAGCATGATCTTGATTTGGAAACGAAGATGACTAAATGCATAGCAAATTCCTCCTTTGATAGGCCAAAATTAGGAACTATTGATTTGATGACTAATTAATTAGTGGGTGGCCAACTCTTGACTTGGTGACAATCCTTATCTTCTGTTGTCTGCCCAAAATATCATTGATAATGTCAGAACTGGAACCACTTGAATATATAAAAGTTGTAAGAAATTGTCTTAGGTTCTTTGTTGTTGCTATAATTTAGACTTGAAAATGGCCTTTGGGCTCTATATGAAAGTTGTAGGCCAATGTCTTACCTTTTCATCCATATAAAGTAGACCTAAATCCAATATTTACAGCTCTAGATATGACCCAATTACCAAATAGTGTTCCGGTTTAGACTGCACCGACATCTCTTTTCTAAGTTTGGCCATCTCTTTGTCCTTTCAATTTCAGTTCTTAAATTCATCAATCAATCTTTTATTTAGTGATAGGCCTGTATTTAAAATGAACATTTACTATAAATTAAAGATATCTTATATTATTAGATATGCTATTATAAAACATGTTTTAGTTAAGGAGTTATTGACACTTCAAGCGCAAAATGATAATATAAAACCTTCATAAAAATGCACTTTTAAGTACTAATCAGATATCATTATTATATTTTAAGGAAATGATTTTATACTCATACACGCATCCCTTAAGGAAGGATGAATTAAAATAAAATAGGTGTCTAATGTTAAATGAGTGAACAAAGATATGATTGCATGGATGGATTAAAATAAAATACGCATCCCTTAAGGAAGGATGGATTAAAATAAAATATGTGTCTAATGTTAAATAGTTGAACAAAGATACTCATCAATGTTTTCTTTTATGTTTTCTTTTAGTTGTGATATGCAGGTTAAAAAAAAATCAAGCAAGAAGTCAGCTCATGCCCAATTCAATCAGACATTCATCCTTGAAAACAGAAGGGGAGTAACAATTTTCTAATCTTTATACTTTGCTTCTCTTTCTCTTTTACATTGAGGATAATGTAAAACTTAATTTTAAATATTTCATTATGTTGAATGCTTGAGATAACCATGCTTGTTAAAAAAAAAAAAATACTTGCATTGGTATGTGAATGAGACTTGTTTAGGATCATCATTACATTTTTGGGTTCATTATTGTGTTAAACATTGCATGCTTTAATTTGGGATAGATAATATCTTATAAAGCAAGATATAGCATACTTTTTTTAAGATTACTGAAGTACATCTTTCCTTGTAAAAGTTGTGTGAGTTGTGTGAATATGCATGAAAGATGAGTATGATGCTTTACTTGTGATTATCCCTTTTGATCTAGTCCTAAACAAGGTTTAAGTAAATAGAGTAATAATCATTACATAAATAAATAAATATGTACAAAGTTCTATCTACTCCAATGTTTTGTGTTGCTCAGTAACTAGGGGTATTCATCACAAATGTTTATTTTTACGTCAAACGGTAGCTTGAAATATGAGTATGCAAAGCACTTTAAGTTTGTGACTTTGTGAGTAACCGGGTCCATTCATCACAAATGTTTATTTTTACGTCAAACGGTAGCTTGAAATATGAGTATGCAAAGCACTTTAAGTTTGTGACTTTGTGAGTAACCGGGTGCATTCATCACAAATGTTTGTATTCGCGTCAAAAAGAAAGTGACAACTTAAAGACAGAGAATAAATCATATCTTCAAAAAAAAATATATAGATATTTCTCTAGTTTGCTACCTTGTTTGTGTTGGTGAGAAGGGAAGATTAGAAGTTGAGTTTTCATATGAATCAATTATGTTGGTTGCACAATAAATATGACTGAATTTGGAAATTTTGTATGGATGTTTGATTTAGAGAATGTGAGTATGCTTATTTTTCTTTATTTGCTATTGTATACACTAAGTTAAAGATACCAATGTTTGCATGATAGGTCCTTCAAGTGTGATGAATCGAGCCTAATTATGGTTGTTATTATTATTATTTTTATTTTAAAGGTTTTATGTTTTGTTTTGCTTGAGTACTAGCAAAATCTAAGTTGGGGGGTGTGATTGTGCATCAAAAGTGTCATTAAGTCTCTTGTTTTACATATGTATTTATTGTTTTTATTTGGTTGTTTTTATAATAATTGATGTGTTTTTTAGTAATGAAGTTTGTTTTAATGTTTCGATAGGTTTTTGGAGCTTAAATGAATTAATTCAGAAAATTCAACGTCAGAATTCAGAAAAAAAAAATTGAAGAGACATTTAGTTGAAGATTGAAGCAAATCTTGGTTCAAATAAGTGCTCCAAATTTGTCCCAAAAATCAATTCTATTCAATATCTTGTTTATGTCTTTCATTTCCTTTCATTTTCTTAGTTAACTATTATCTTATTTATGTTCTTATCTTGTTTATTTATGTTTCTCTCTTTCATTATGTTTAGCTAAGTTTATTATGTAAAGGTGAAAAGGTTATACTAATAGTGTAAGAATAAGTGTAGTGTAAACTTAAGATATATTTTAATGTTTGATATTAACATGTTTTGTATTTGTTATCTTGTTCACTCTTTAATACTTTGCTTGTTAAATGACTAGTTTAGATTTATGTTGTATAACACTTGGTACAATAAATGCTTAGCACTTTCATAGCACAAACAGTATGGTATAGCCGACACATGTGCTATGAAAGGAACTTGATTTATTGTTAACATAAGTTATAATCATGAATGCCTAACAACATTTACAAGTATTAGTATTATTTGAATAAGATAACTAATATACTCATGTTAACAATTTATAATCTGATTGGAACTTCCTTTATAGGTGGTTTCTAGTTGAATAATAAGAGTTTATACTATACTTGTTTCAAGTACCATTAGTGAATCCTCTAACCTTGACATTTGTTGTTATCATTGTTTAATCCTTACATTGATCATCCATCTCAAAGTTCTCATCAACTTCTTCTCCTTCTTCTTCTTCTTCTTCTTCTTATACCACCATCACCACCACTACTATCATTATTATTAGTATTACTACTACTATTATTATTATTATTACTACTACTATAATTACTATTGTTGTTGTTGTTGTTGCTGCTGCTGTTGCTGTTGCTGTTGCTGTATTGCTGTTATTTATAATTTATACAATTAACTTCCTTGTAGTTCGACCCTAGTCTTCTCGGGTTATTTATTACTTCGACATTCCTACACTTAGGAGAAAACATCAATCTTTTGATTATGTCACACGATTCGAGTTAACGAATGGCTATGTGAACATGAAATAATGGTCTAATTTAGATATGGAAATCTTGCATGAAATCATATAAATGGTACTTGCTAGTTGATAAAAAAAAAAAACATTGAAAAGGGAAATGAATGATTTAAAATGTTGGTCTCTGTTGAGTACAAGAGACATCAATTGCGAGATCTCAAGCTAGTAGAATGAGACTACTAAAAGGTACAAGTAGGTGCTTAGCACCTCACTGCTTTATATTTTAAAGAGTTTAATACATTCTAAAATTTTATTTTTTTATGTTGCATGTTAATTTACAATAGTAAAGAATGAGAAATTTAATAGTGGAAACAAGATTAAACATGGCAGCTGGTGTCATGAGTGTTGTCCAAACAAATATGAAAGAGTTCTCAAATTGCAAAAAAAACTTGGATACAGGAATCTAAAATGATGAAAAAAAATTCAGAAATTTTTTCATCGATACATATGAATCTTAAATTTCAAGGATGAAATTTTATAATGAGACAGGAATGTAAACCTCTAGTTTTAATTTTTCTAGGTTATTAAAATAAGAGAAATATAATCAATAGTAAAATGAATTAAATTAAAGTAAAAAAACCTAAATCTAGATAAAAATAGTAAAATTAATGAAATGAAATGTGAATATAGTACTAAATTATTGAAAAGAAAAATATTTATAAGGACAAAATGAATACATAAGACCAAGAGAGGTCAATATTCAAATAACAAAAGGTTGGAAGCGTCTGTACAAATAATAAAAAGAGGTGGGAATAAATGTGTAATTAACAAGATGATAGAACTATAAATATCATTCTATTCTCTCTCTTAGAGTGACTTGTAAGTGTAAGAGAGGCTTAAAGAGAGGCTAAAGAGAAGACATTGATGGCAGAAAATCTGACAGCTATAACTTCACCCTCCACTATTAGATAAGAATGATATTAAGGTATGTTGTTCTTTTCCATGTAATGTACATTGTGATTAGTAATTAAAAGTATATTTTTATCAAGGTTTTATATCAGTATTTTACACTTGAAATATTAATAACTCCTTAACTAAAACATATTTTATAATAACAAGTCTAATACAATAAGATACCTTTAATTTATAGTAAATGTTCATCTTAAATGCAGACTTATCATATTTATCAAAGGATTGATTGATGAGTTTAACTACTAAAATTGAGAAGACAAAGAGAGGGTGAAACTTAGAACTTGGATTTGAGTCTACTCTATATGGATGGAAAGCTAAGACATAGGCCTAAAATATTCATATGGAAAGCAAGATTAATTATGCTATTTGGAAGTCCAAATCTTAGCAACAACGGAGAAGTCTGAATTTGTCGTACAGCCCAAACACTGTTTAGTGTTTAGCTGAGACAATTTCCTAAAACTTTTATAATTGAAGTTTGTTCAAATTTTGACATTAACAATAATATTTTTGGTAGATAAGAAGATAAGGATTGTCACCAAGTCACGAGTTGGCCACCCACTCATCAATTAGTCAATTTTCAATTTTGGCCTATAAAAAAAGCATTTGCCATGCATTTAGGCATCTTGGTTTTCAAATCAAGATCATGCTTTTGCATCCTCTCTTTATATTTTATAATACTTAAGTATTGCTTTTATTAATCTCTTATTTATGCTTTTCGTTTTCTTTCCTTAGTTAACTTATATCTTATTGATGTTCTTATCTTGTTTATTGATGTTTCTCTTCTTTCATTATATTTAGTTAAGTTTATTATGTCAATGTGAAAAGGTTACACTAATGGTGTAAGAATAACTAGAGCGTAAACTCAATATGGACTTTAATGTATGACACTGACATGTTTGAACAAACATATTCATCATATAAACTAAAAATAAAAGGTAAAATAAATCTCACAGTTCTTGAAATCTGAAGGTTTTTGTGTCCTTGCAACCAAGAAAAAGTGTTTAGCCTTGCATGTTTATTGAACAACTAATCAAAAAGAAGAAAGAATGTGTAATTTTGAGTTTCTTAGAAGAGGGGAGCATTTTTCTCCTCTTGGGTGGCTGCCTCCCTTCTCTTCTTTTATTCTTGTTATATTCTAAGAAACCCTAGTTTCTATTTTGCAAAACAGTCCACCCTTAAGTAGATAGTTTACATTTAAGTACTTCAATAACTATTTTCCTAAAAAAAAGGAAATAGTCTTGCATGAAATCTTCAAGCTTTGACTTAGAGAAGCTAAATTGCTGAAATAAAAACTTAGATATTGGTTTAGATGCTTCAGGACGTAATTTGAACTCGTTTTTTCACAAAACTTGTTTGCTGGCAGAATTCAGTCGTCATCTTTAAAAACTTGTATCTCCCTCATATGACATCTTTTTCAGTTGAAACTTTGAGAGTTTATAGACCTTTGAGTCAGGAATCCAAAAAAATTAAGTTTGCATCAATTGGACTTTTATAGCTCCAGATATTCAAGTCGGAATGGCTAAAGGTCAATACTAGATGGTGAGATTTGACTTTGAAAGCTGCGAATTCCATGCTCTCCCTTATTTTATTTTCTTGCCTTAGATGCTAGAAAGGTATGGATGTTAGCTTTTTAATTTCACTAGAATCACTTCATTTCGACCTTTAGAGCTCACGTTTTGCATAAAACATCGACTAAAGGTCAAGTCTGCCAATTACCTCAAATTTACTCCTTTTTGCATCTTTCATCCAAAAGTGCCTTCAAAACATACAACAAAGAATATCAAGGCATTTTATATATAAAACATAGGCAAAACACTACTTAAATATGGTTGAAACTATCAAATAATATTGTTGCATGATCATTTAACTAACAAAGTATTAAAATGTGAACAAGATAACAATTATAAAACATGTTAGTATCAAACATTAAAGTCCATGTTAAGTTTACACTATACTTATTTTTACACCATTAGTATAACCTTTTTACCTTGACATAATAAACTTAGCTAAACATAATGGAAGAAAGAAAAATAAATAAACAAAATAAGAACATAAATAAGATAAAAGTTGAATAATGAAAGGAAAGGAAAAGAAAGGCATGAAGAAGATATTAATGAAAGCAAAACTTAAGCATTACGAAAATATAAAGAGAGAAAGCAAGAGCATGATCTTGATCTGGACACCAAGATGCCTAAATACATGGCAAATGCCTCCTTTTATTGGCCAAAATTGGAAATTGTTGATTTGATGACTAATTGATAAGTAGATGGTCAACTCTTGACTTGAGAATAATTCTTATCTTCTATTGTCTACCCAAAACATCATTGATAACATCAAAATTAGAACCACTTAACAAAAAACAGTTCTAGGAAATTATCTCAGCTTTCTAGAATAAAAAAATAGAGGTCATTTGGACTTATAGAACTCCAGATATGAGTCAAACACTGAATAGTGTTCGGGCTACAGGATAGATTTAAACTTCTTCATTGTTGCTACAATTTGGACTTGAAATTGGCCTTAATAAATCTTGGGCTCCATATGAAAGTAGGCCTATATTTTACCTTTTCATCCATATAAAGTAGACCTAAATCTGAGATTTATAGCTCCAGATATGACCCAATTACCGAACAGTGTTCCATTTTGGACTACATCTACATCTCTTTTCTAAGTTTGACCATCTCTTTGTCCTTTCAATTTCAATTCTTAAACTCATCAATCAATCCTTTCATTTATGTGATAGACATGCATTTAAAATTAATTTTTACTACAAATTAAAGGTATCTTATATTATTAGATATATTTTATAAAACATGTTTTAGTTAAGGAGTTATTGATACTTTAAGTGCAAAATGATGATATAAAACTTTGATAAAAATACACTTTTAAGTACTAATCATAAAGCTAAAACATAGCTATAAAAATTAAGACCAGGATCCATTCGTGCTTGGTATGAAAAGTAATAATAGTTTTTAAAGAAGTTTTTCCCATCTCACAAAACAAACTCTTTCAAAAGACAAATCACCACTTTCACTCAAAAACTAGGAGAAACATTTTACCAATATTGGGATAGGTATTGAGACTTGCTTAGTACTTAAAAATGTATTTTTATCAAAGTTTTATATCAGCATTTTGCACTTGAAGTATCAATAACTCCTTAACTAAAGCATGCTTTATAATAACAAGTCTAATATTATTAAATACCTTTAATTTATTGTAAATGTTTATCTTTAATGCAGGCCTATCACATAAATCAGATAATTGATTGATGAGTTCAACTACTGAAATTGAGAAGACAAGGAAAGGGTGAAGCTTAGAAAAGAGATGTTGGTTCAATCCAAAATGTAACATTGTTCAATCATTTGGTCATATCTAGAGCTATAAAACTTGGATTTAGGTCTGTTTTATATGGATGGAAAGCTAAGACATATGCTTAAAATAGTCATAGGAAGGTAAGACTCAATTCTATTGTTTGGAAGTCCAAGTCTTAGTAACAATAGAGAAGTCTAAATTTGTTCTATAGACTAGATATTGTTCAGTGTTCAACCCCTATCTTAAGTTCTAGAAGTTCAAATGACCTCAATTTTTTTTTTAAAGCTGAGATAATTTCCTTTAACTTTTATGTTCAAGTCTGTTTGAATTTTGACATTAACAATGATGTTTTTGGTAGAATAGAAGATAAGAATTGTTACCAAGTCAATAGCTAGTCACCCACTTATTAATTAATCATCAAATCAATTGTTTTCAATTTTAGCCTATAAAAGGAGGCATTTTCCATGCATTTAGGCATCTTAGTTTTTAGATTAAGATCATACTCTTGCTCCCTCTCTTTATATTTTGTAATGCTTAAGTGTTGCTTTTATTAATCTTTTATTTATACTTTTCGTTTCCTTTCCTTTACTTAGTTAACATATATCTTATTTATGTTGTTAAATTGTTTATTTATGTTTCTCTTTTTTCATTATGTTAGGTAAGTTTATTATGACAAGTGACATGATCAAAAAATTAATGTCTTCTCCCAAGTGTAGGAGTGTCGAAGTACTAAATAACCCAACAAGATCGGGATCGAACCATAGGAAGGTTAATTATATAAATTATAAATAACAACAATACAACAACAACAACCACAACAAGAATAATAATAATAATAATAATAATAATAATAATAATAGAAGAAGAAGAAGGAGAAGAAGAAGTTAATGAGAACTTTGAAATGGAAGATCAATGAGAGAATTAAATAATGATAACTACAAATGTCAAGGTTAAAGGATCAACTAATGGTATTTCAAATAAGTATAGTATAAACTCTTATTATTCAAATGGAAACCACACACAAATGAGGTTCCAATCAGGTTATAAATTGTTAACATGATTATATTTGTTATCTTATTCAAATAATGCTAATACTTGTAAATGTTGTCAAACATTCATAATTATAACTTATATTAACACCAAATCAAGCTTCTTTCATAACACAGGTGTAGGTTATTGATTGTGCATCAAAAGTGTCATTAAGTCTCTTGTTTTACATATGTATTTATTGTTTTTATTTGGTTGTTTTTATAATAATTGATGTGTTTTTTAGTAATGAAGTTTGTTTTAATGTTTCGATAGGTTTTTGGAGCTTAAATGAATTAATTCAGAAAATTCAACGTCAGAATTCAGAAAAAAAAAATTGAAGAGACATTTAGTTGAAGATTGAAGCAAATCTTGGTTCAAATAAGTGCTCCAAATTTGTCCCAAAAATCAATTCTATTCCAATTCTAGAAAAGAATATCATATGATTTATTTCAAGCCCAAACTTGCCTTATGTTGTGTGCAAACTTCAACCATTAAACACTCAAGGTTTCAATTTCAATCTTAGCCCAAATAATAAGTACATTTGTATAATTATTTGATGCTCAAATTCAGCCCAAAATCAGCCCAAAATCAACCCCAAATCAACCTTCAAATCAACCCAAACGCAATTCATGATCTTACATGTCCACACAACAAATAACAATTGATTTATTTTGGGTAATTCATTGATCCAAGAAGGCAAGCACATGGATGGAAAGCTGGAGGGGATATTTTAACATTATTTTGGGTCAAAAAGAAGCAGGAGACACCTCATAAATGAGGAAGAAAAACGTGCACCAAAGTAGTTGTAAAACTGTCTTGATTTGATTTTTCAGAATATCTTTTGGTGTTTTGCCCATAACTAGCTGTCTTGATTTGATTTTTCAGAACACCTTTCGGTGTTTTGCCCATAACTTTTGACTCAGCTGTCCAAATGAGCTGTTATTTAATGATCTAGAAAGGTGACAGAATTGCCTATAAATATGTCTCTAATAGACTTCTCGAAAAAAAGCTTCTAAGAGGGTCGAATTACTGTCCAAAGTTAGAGTCAGATTTGTGTCCGAATTTTTTTTGAAATTGTATTGTGTTCTTTTTTATAGATTTCGGTTCTTTAGTTTGTAAAAATTATTATTTCAGTTGGATTCAAGTTCTTTCATGTTTATTGAAGTGTTCTTATATATAATCATGGTTGGCTAAACTCTTTCTTGGATCCAAATCAAGGATAATGATGATTGAGGTGAGTTCTTTAGGATAAGAATAAATCTTAATGTTTATCTTCTTATTTTCTTCATGAATGATTTATTATTGTAAAGAAATTTTAGAAATCATTTAGGTAATGTTATAATCTTGAATTTTTATGCACAAACTTTAGTTTTGGTATAGAGATTGCTTGATTCAATGTCTTACTTAATATGAAAGTATTTGTTCATTCTTAAGCAATAATCAATCTTCATCTTTCTAATCTTCATTGTAATATCAGAAAGAGCTAAGTGTGGGGGTATTTGATGTAACCATATTATTCGATTGTTTCACCCACATTTACCTAATGTTTTGTCCATGTTTTATATGTAAAATGCCTTGATATTCTTTGTTTTATGTTTTGAAGGCACTTTTGGATGAAAAATGCAAAAAGGAGTAAATTGGAGATAATTGGCAGATTTGATGTTCAGTCGATGTTTTGTGCAGAGTGTGAGTTCTAGAGATCAAAATGAAGTGATTCCAGTGGCTCTAAAAAGCTAACATCCATACCTTTCTGGAAATGTAATGCAAGAAAAATACAAAGAGGAAGATCATGGAAATCACATCCTTCAAAGTCAAATCTCGTATTCTGCCACTGTTGACCTTTGTCCATTCAAAATTCCATATCTGGAGCTATAGAAGTCCAATTGATGCAAACGCAATTTTTTTGGATTCATGACTCAAAGGTCTAGAAACGCTCCAATTTGCAGCCAAAAACGATGTCATATGAGGGCGATATGATTTTTCAAAGATGACAACTGAATTCTGCCAGCAATCAGGTTTCGTGAAGAAATGAGTCCAAATTATGTTTCGAAGCTTCTAAACTATCATCCAAGTTATAATTTCAGCAATTTAGCCCCTCTAGTAAATCAATCTAGAAGGTCAAGAAAAGTAGCCACCAACCTCAATCCACCAACCTCAAATCACCAACCACAAACCAGCTGCAAGTTGGAATGCTGCCATTGTCAAAGAAGGAGGCTACAATGGTGGGTTGTTTGTGGTGACTACTAATGTCAAAGTTTGGCAAGTTTGGCAGCCACCATTGTTGATAAAGAAGCAAGAGGAGCTGCCATTGAAGCCTATATATAGACATCAAGAGAGCCAAGAAAGAAGAGGAGGGAGTGCAATAGAATCAAAGAAAGGTGGTAGCAACTAGAAGTGAAGAAACACAAACTCTCCTCTCTACATACTAGAAATAATGTTTTCTTTTATCTTTAGGAGTAGTTGTTCAATAGATATGCAAGGCTAAGCTCTTTTCTTGGTTGCAAGGACGCAGAAACTTTCAGATTTCAAGAACTGTGAGATTTATTCTTCATTTATTTTCAGTTTGTATTATGAATGAGTATGATTGTTTTCCTATGCATGTTTTCTATGATTGTTGTTGATAATTGCTAGAGCGGACTCTAAGTTATTATTGTGAACAATCTATTGCTAAGTTTGGTATCAAAACCGGAGTTAGGGTATATAAACTTGTGAAGCAACTAAGCTTGATAATTGTGGCGGAACTACGTTATTAAACTTAGGGAAAACATTCGATCAAAGCAACACAAGCAGACAACTTGGTTGTTAAGATTAATGAATTTATCTAGATCTTAAGGCTGCCATTAGATTAAATCATTAGTGCGGACACTGTGATTATTTGTTGGTTAGGGCTAGTTATACGGCGGATCCGTTAATTAACCAAAGTTAAGAAAAGATAAAAATTCAGAATATAAACTGGAGTTTCGTTTCAAGGATCGGTTCTGATTTCTGTAGGTGGATGTGTGCTTGTGACCAAGGTTTGTTTTCTTGATAAATTTCAGTTTTAATTGATTGTGTTCACTAGTTTAATTTCTTCCATAGTTTAGATTATCACAAATCAAAACCCCCCAATTGCATAACGTATAGCATAAAAATCTAAACTAAATCTTCCTCGTGGGATCGATCCCTTGCTTGCTCTATACTATCTTGTGTGATTTAAGTGTAAGGGTAATTAATTTGTGCGACCGCGACATCGCAACAGAGGCAGTCTTGGGTTAATGGGAGGTGTGTCAATAGCTGCATTTTTAGGAGGTAGTCAAGTTTTGGGGGTCGTCCCCGAAGCTTTAGCACAAGGAGACATAATTGGAAAAACAATTGGAGAGGAACTTCAGGTCTCCACAATGTCGGCTCGAATGAATGCAATGTTTTACCATGCTGATGCCTTCATTGCTTTACCAGGTGGTCTAGGCACATTGGAAGAGATCTTTCATATTTCCTCTTGGGCTCAACTGCACATTCACCATAAACCCATAGGTTTGTTAAATGTTAATGGTTATTATGATAAGTTGTTGTCTTTTCTTGATTATGCTGTGGAACAGGAATTTCTAACATCTTCTACACGACAAATCATAATCTCTGCTGCTACTGCTGAACAATTGATTGACCAACTACAATCTTTCATTCCTGTGATTGATCCTTCCATGAGTCGTATAAATTGGTCATCTAAGGGAAGCCGTAAAAAGCTTAGATTGGATTTGAGCCTTCATTTGTGAATTTTTGTGTCTTTTGGTTTTATTATTGTGTTTTGTTATTTCTTATTTTTGTTTCAGTGTGTTTCAGGTTTTATCAGTGGTCGTTATTTCAGGTGATATCTTCTATACTCTATCTTTCTACCTTAGAACATTGAGGACAATGTCTCGTTGTTGTATTATTGTTATTTATAATTTGTACAAATAACCTTCCTGTGGTTCGACCCCGGTCTTGCCGGGTTATTTATTACTTCGACACTCCTGCGCTTGGGAGAAGACATCAATCTTTTAGTCGTGTCATGACACGACCAAAAAATTGATGTCTTCTTCCAAGTATAGGAGTGTCGAAGTAATAAATAACTCGGCAAGACCGGGGTCGAAGTATAGAAAGGTTAACTATATAAGTTATAAATAACAATAACAACAATAAGAAGAAGAAGTTAAAGAGGACTTTGAGATGTGATATTGATATAAGGATTAAACAATAATAAAAACAATTATCAATGTTAGATGATCCACTAATTTTATTTCAAACAAGTATAGTATAAACTCTTATTACTCAACTAGAAACCACACACAAAAGAGCTTCCAATTTGATTATAAATTGTTAAACATGATTACATTAGTTATGTTATTCAAATAATATTAATACTTGTAAATGTTGTCAGGTATTCATGATTATAACTTATATTAACAACAAATCAAGTTCCTTTCATAATATAGGTGTCGGTTATACTAATACAACCAAAAGATTGATGTCTTCTCCCAAGTGCAGGGGTGTCGAAGTAATCCGACAAGATCGGGGTCAAACCACAAGGAGGTTAATTGTATAAATTAAAGATAACAATAATACAACAACAATAATAGTAACAACAATGACATGACTAAAAGATTGATGTTTTCTCCCAAGTGTAGGAGTGTTGAAGTAATAAATAACCCGCCAAGACCGGGGTCGAACCACAGGGAGGTTAATTGTACAAATTATAAATGACAATAGTACAACAACAATAATAATAACAACAACAACAATAATAATAGTAATAACAATAATAACAACAATGACAATAACAATAATAACTATAATAATAATAGTAATAATAATAATAATAATAATAATAGTAATAATAATAATAAAGAAAGAGAAGAAGAAGAAGAAGATGAGAACTTGGAGATGGAAAATTAATGTAAGGATTAAACAATAATAATAACAAATGTCAAGGTTAGAGGTTTCACTAATGATATGTCAAACAAGTATTGTATAAACTCTTATTATTCAATTGGAAACCACACACAAAGGAGGTTCCAATCAGATTATAGATTGTTAACATGATTACATTAGTCATCTTATTCGATTAATGCTAGTACTTGTAAATCTCGTTAAGCATTCATGATTATAACTTATGTTAACAACAAATCAAGTTCCTTTCATAGTTCAGGTGTCGGTTATACCATACAGTATGGGCTATGAAAGTGCCAAGCATTTGTTATACCAAGTGTTATACAACATAAATCAAGATTAATCATTTAACAAGCAAAGTATTAAAGAGTGAATAAGATAACAAATACAAAACATGTTAGTATTAAAAATTAAAGTCCATTTTGAGTTTACACTATACTTATTCTTACACCATTAGTGTAACCTTTTCACCTTGACATAACTAACTTAGCTAGACATAATAAAAGAAAGAAAAATAAATAAACAAAATAAGAACATAAATAAGATAAAAGTTAGCTAAGTAAATGAAAAGAAATGAAAGGCATAAACTTGATATTAATGAAAGTAAAGCATAAACATTACAAAAAATACAAAGAGAGAAAGGAAGAGCATGATCTTGATCTTGAAACCAAGACTCCTAAATGCATGGAAAATGCCTCCTTTTATAGGCCAAAATTGGGAACTATTGATTTGATGACTAATTGATGAGTGGGTGGCCAACTCTTGACTTGGTGACAATCCTTATCTTCTCTTGTCTGCCCAAAACGTCATTGATAATGTCAAAATTGGAGCCACTTGATAACATCAAAGTTGTAGGGAATTGTCTCAGATTTCTTGTGTAAAAACTTCAGCTCATTTGGACTTCTAGAACTCCATATATGGCCAAAATACTAAACAGTGCTCGGGCTGGAGGACAGATTCGGGCTTCTTTGTTGTTGCTACAATTTGGACTTGAAAATGGCCTTTTTAGATCTTGGGGTGAATATGAAAGTTGCAGGCCTATGTCTTACCTTTCCATCCATATAAAGTAGACCTAAATATGAGATCTATAGCTCCAGATATGACCCAATTACTGAATAGTGTTCCGGTTTGGATTGCACCAACATCTCTTTTCTAATTTTGGTCACAATTACCGAACAGTGTTCCGGTTTGGATTGCACCGACATCTCTTTTCTAAGTTTGGCCATCTCTTTATCCTTGCAATTTAAGTTCTTCAAGTCATCAATCAATCCTTTCATTTATGTGATAGGCCTGCATTAAAAATAGACATTTACCACAAATTATAGGTATCTTATCTTATTAGATACATTATTATAAAACATATTTTAGTTAAGGAGTTATTGATACTTCAAGTGCAAAATGATGATATAAAACCTTGATAAAAATGCACTTTTAAGTACTAATCACACCCCCCAACCAGCTTATTACTAGTCCCTAGTAATCAAAGCGTTAAAATAGAAAAACAATTTACAAATTCCACAAAGCAAGGTATTCATCATTTAACTTCCATTAATCTATCCAGATAAACAAACTCCCGTTAAATTTATATACCTACTCAATACCTCTTAACAAGATATTCATAAACCTTTCTTTTGTGCTCAATGTATCAACACATAATTATGGGGCTTTTCTTGAAAGAAAACAAAATTTTTGTTCTAATGTTTAAGGTTAACTTCCTTGGGTTGTGATTATTATTTTTGTCTTTTTTTTTTCTTCTTGTTTTTTTTTAAATATATATACATATAATTTAAAAACACCCTACATCTTTAACCCATGTAACGAGCTTTCAACTAATGACTCCCAGACCAGTTGGTCTTAGGGCATTAGGTGTTAAGACACCCAACGAGCTTAGTAACTCGGGTCGAAGATACTGATATGTAGATAGTGCAATGTTTGATTTCCTTAAGCTTTTCTCCTCAACCCATGTAACAAGCGTTGGGCCAATAGCTCCCAAGTCAGTTCACTTTAGGGTATTAGGTGTTAAAACACCCCTTCGGGCTTAATTGCTTAGGTTAGAGAGGCTACGAAACCAAACTTATCTACATTTTTATTATTATCATCATTTTTTTTTTCTTTTTTTTAATTATATACAATCCCTTTCCCTTAGTTGTTACCTTTAACAAAAGAACATAAATAATGTAATAATCCAATATGCAACCCACAATCATATGTTAAAGTGTGTGTGTGAATTAAAGTCAAAGAATACATGTTAAATAAGTATATGAGCAGAATTAAGTGATAATAATGCGAGAGTTTGTAAACCTGAATATTTCAAGAAGTATTATAATAGACCTTGTTAAGAATGGTTACTAAGATGCGTCTCAAGAGTCACTTTAACAAAAGAGCTCCTTTATACTGTCATCCTAGTAACAATAATTATGCACATGCTTTATGATATGGAAAACAAATTTTTTTTTTTATCAACTACTCCCCTCTCCCCCCAACCAAAACGAGACATTGTCCTCAATGTTCTAAGGTAGAAAGATAGAGTATAGAAGATATCACCTGAAATAACAAACATTGACAAACCTGAAACACACTTAAACAAAAATAAGTAATACCAAAACACAATAATAAAACAAAACAACACAAAAATTACAAATGAAGACTCAAATCTAATCTAAGCTTCTTACGGCTTTCCTTAGATGACCAATTTATGCGATTCATGGAGGGATCAATTACAGGAATGAAAGATTGTAGTTGGTCAATCAATTATTCAGCAGTAGCAGTAGAGATTATGATTTGTCGTGCAGAAGATGTTAGAAATTCTTGTTCCACAGCATGATCAAGAAAAGACAACAACTTATCATAATAACCATTAACATTTAACAAACCTATGGGTTTATGGTGTATGTGCAGTTGAGCCCAAGAGGAAATATGAAAGATCTCTTCCAATGTGCCGAGACCACCTGGTAAAGCAATAAAGGCATCACCATGGTTAAACATTGCATTCATTCGAGCCGACATTGTGGAGACCTGAAGTTCCTCTCCAATTGTTTTTCCAATGATGTCCCAAAGCTTCGGGGACGACCCCCAAAACTTGACTACCTCCTAAAAATGCAGTTATTGACACACCTCCCATTAACCCAAGACTGCCTCCCCCATATACTAAATGAATCTTTCTCTCAGCTAGCACTTGACCAAGATGATTTGCTGATTCTAAAAACTCCTTTTCTTTCCCAGGACTAGATCCACTGAAAACACAAATATTTCTTATATGATAACTTGAGGAACTTGCCATTTCTAGACACTTCTATATTTGTTGAATGTATGGGTTGAGTAGAAATGAAAGGAAGGAAAAGAGGGTTTTATAGATGAGAAATTAGAAAGGCAATCGTAACACCTATATGTAGGC
>NW_011502520.1:0-19441 GCF_000495115.2 Populus euphratica | reverse complement strand
ATATAATAAGAGTAATCAAATAACTATAATAAGAGTAATCAAATAACGTAACAAGAAAAAAAATGAAATTTGGTTCGTCATCATTGGAAATATTAATTCGTAAAATATTTTTCATTCACAGAAGCCACTTAATTTGAAAACGAGCTGCTTTCTTAATTTTCATATTCAATCCAATCACATTTAAAAAAAATGTTTTGCTGTAATGGTGTTTAGAAATTTATTAGATTTTAACTAATCCAGTCGAGCAGGTCGGTCCATTAAAAATAAAAAAACTCTTCCAGTAATAATATATTTTATTTTTAAGACTCGAATTCAAGACTTTACTTAGAAAGAACAAGTATTAAATCACTTAAATCAATTACTTGGTGAAGAATTGATAGTTCAAAAGTATCTTCTAAATTTCATCAAGATGAAGATGTAACAGTTGACTTGGACAGTGAAAAAAACTTTTATTTATAATAAAAAGACTGAATATCATCAAGAGCTGATCACTGTCAAAAAATTGAAAACCATCAATGAAATATCCTGTCGACAAGTAACCTTATTCCATCAACAATGTAAATGGCCGACGGAGTTACAGATGAACACATGATGTTGGGCAAAGTTTTATCGGGGATTTGATGTTTATCGGGGATTCTGACATAATATCGGCGCCGAATAAGTAAAATCGATACAATGTTCGCATAATGGATACAAGAATTTACATCCTGTATCCTATCCTATCTATTTTGCCGTTTGGTGATGCGGAAGCTGTCCTGTACTTGCCTGGTATTTGCGTTCACAAACTGAAAAAAGTGAAAGATTTGAGTTAGATAAATTGCATGAAAAAAATTTCTTTATTTATTCATGAGGTTGTGTATGCTGCTGACCTCTAAGTTTATGTCTTCCTTGGTGGCATGCCCTCTTAGATAGCCGAAATCAGAGATTCTTGTCAAACTCCAACTACCAGGCTGTTCACAGGAACGCAGACAATATTATAAATTTATTCGTTAACAATGCAATAGCATGCCATTAATGAATAGCAGAGGAACTCGGAGCAGAACATTCACATTTAATCTCAGCTGTTAGCAACATTCTAAGATATGATTTATAATGTGAGTCATTAGTTATTTTTTATTAGAAAAAAGAATGAGAATAATTTGATTTAAACTAATTCTGATATTATATCCAGACACGTACTATTTTAATTAAAAAAATTAAGCTGCAACGAGGCCTAAAAATATGATCCATATTGTTCTTTAACAACTATCTTGTATGCCATGCACCTTCCTCTGCTATTCATTAACTGAAAACATTGAATTCAATTTACCAAAGAACATGGGTGATCAGCTTACTTTTGAGAACTTGGTCAAACTGAAGCCTGCCATACCAATAACTGCCTGCACTGGAGCACTGTAATTGCTGTGATCGTATGTATCAATACCATTTCGATCTTTTGTTGGCATGGCCAGACAATTGCTTTGATAAACAGAACATGTTCTCTCATAATTGTGAACATGGCCAAAGAGAGCTAGATCAACCTGGTTCATGCACACAACATTACTGATTTAGAGAGCAGCAAAATATAGGCCTAGTTGATAATCGACCAACAAATCTAGCTAACCTTATGCTGCAGCAGTAATGGCTCTACAGCCTTAGAAAATCTGTCGTCGAGGTTAAACAATCGATTAGTCGATGAGGAGTACATTGGTCTGTGCCTGCACATGATTTGTGAAAGTCTTTAAATCTATATCCGAAATCTATCAAAACCTGGGCACATGGTTTCATATAAATAATGCTAAATGCAGCTTACCCAGTAAAAATTAGCCAAGGAGTTTTTGATCGATCAACGGAACCCATATCCTTCGTCATCCATTCATACTGTCAAGAGTCCAAAATGTCAGTCACTCAGAGTAGAAAGAGTCCAAAATGTCAGTCACTCAGAGTAGAAAACTGAAGATCATGGAAGGTTAGGTTTGGCTTTACCTGCTCAGAATTCTCAGTCCAATCATGCTCGGTGGAAATGACTGTAAAGTGGATACTTCCTTGTTCTATAGAGTACCATGGTTCATCCTTTGCTGGGGTTGGCATTGGAAAATAAGTCTCATAAGGAACTCCACATTCTCCACCTGAGTCAGGGGTTATGTACACAGATCCGGAACCGATGTAATATCTGAATAAATTTATACAGTGATCAATCCCTGAAACACAATTCTGACACTGAAAAAAGACACTCAAATGTTCAAGTGAAAACCTTTCATGGTTTCCGATTGCGGTCATGTAGGAGACTTGAGAAGCCATAGGACTTATGAGGTGAAGGAAAAAATCCCATTCAACCAGAAATCCTGTTGCATAACTTATGTCTCCAATGTGGAAGATGGAGTCTACATTGCCGGATTTTACCTCATCGGTCACGGCTTTAATCACTGAGAGAGATCCCGGCTACATGATCACGGATTATGAACAGTGGTCAATACATTATTGCCATGTATCATCTTTGTTTTCCTCAACTTATATATGATAACATTTTTCGATTTCTTCGTTACATTTCATTGTATTCTACCTGGATGTAGTGTTCGACAGAAGGATCAAGAGGGGCTTTCCCCATATCACCAAATGCAAGAAACTTGAGCTCATCAGATCCTCCAGCAGGTGGAGTTCGAAACTGGATTTTATCACTCCAGCCAACGGAATCACTTCATAGGAAGAATAAAGGCCAATTAGCTATAAATCAAAATTTTGGGACATATTCAATAGTTACCTTCCATATCTGTAGGAGTACGTAGTTGAAGGCCTTAGTCCGGTCATGACTGCTGAATGAATGTACCCAGGGTCATGCCACCCAAAGTCCTTGGCAGGACTTGGAAGAACGGAAGCTATGAATTCCATACAATTCTCAGAAGATTCAAAAATCACTACATAAACGTTTTATAAACCAAAGAAATACCAAAAAATCAGAAAAAGGAACTCACTGCACATATCATCTTGCGAAAATGTTTTTGCTGTTGATGTCAGTGTTTCTCCATCTCCATATTGTACTTGTTGAGTCTCCTCACTCCCACTAACCCATGTTAATCTCATCTGCGACATAAGCAAGAAGCTTAAACGTCAATTGTAGCAAAAGCAATGCATGAAACTCCTCAATGTCAGGTAGCATTTTATTACCGTTTCGAGACAAAAAAGACGAAGATATATGAGACATTTTATTTGTTTTTTCTGTTTTGAAAAAACATAAATTCACTCCAAAATTATTTCAGAGAGAGATTTATTTTATATATTTGGTTTCATTCTTTTAACAAAATATATTTTTATCCTTTTTGTATTTATCTTTTTATCTATCGTAGAATACTAATCAAATACAATCTTACGCACCGATGTTGCTGTCGAATCTATGCTTGAGATATGCCCACGTAGTGGCTGGTTTGGATTGGAAAACTTCATTGGGCCAGAACTTGTTAAAATGCATGGAGTTTCAAATCCTCCAGAAAAGAAGACAAACTCAATATCGGTCCTGATATTGATGACATGAAATGATATTGTACCACTGCAAGCCGACACTTCACAATTAGTATTGTTGTATTTTTTGTATTCCTGCTTAGTGCACTTCAGATAGTCTGGATCATTGCTCACATATTGTGCCTGCAATTCAAAGATTCAAAGATTATAATTATACGTTCACTCTTAATGTTATTTTAGGCTCATAATTTGTTTCGGATTACAAGTTAAACAGGCTAAAAAAAGGAGCACCCACCCTTTTAACAATGTCATGGGATCTACAAACTCAATCGATCACATCAATAAACTGATCAAAATAATAATTAAAAGAAGCTGTAGCTAGCAGGCTGGTTTTAGAATCAGAATATGGCATAATTACCTTAACAGGATAATGACAAAGTAGAGGGAGTTTACTAAGATCACCAGTCTGCACATATCTAGATTTTTTGAGAGGACAACTCTTGACACTGCAATATAGATATTTAGAGACAATATATCATACGTCAAAACAACACAAAAAGAATTCCATGATACACAGTAAAGGTATGCTAAGGAAAGATTAAAAAATAAAACTCAATTCATGTGCATGTCCACATGCACATGTACGAACTCTTACTCGGAATCAGAAGGTGATATCATGGCAACCCAGTCATCATCCGAAGGAAGAAAAACTCCGCTGACAGTAACATTGACATATTCATTGTCCGACAAGAGGCTGTTTTCTGAGCTAACATTGATTCGAACGTAAGGGCTGGGGTGAGGACACTGAATTAAACCTCTTCTATTTAGTACTCGAAAACTCGATATTGCTGTATAATTTTGGTGCACGATGGCTGATCCTAGGACTGAGGGAGGCAACAAATAGGAAGAAGAGAAGGGAATGAAGGCTAGAAAAATGATGAAAACGTTTAGAATGGTCAAAGAAGAAGTTGCTGAGGGTTTCATGGTGAAATTATTTTGTGATTTCCGAGGAATGATCATCCAACTTGTGTTTGATTGTTGTTAGGTTTTGTACTTGGCGTGTCATTTGTAGTACTGGGATCTCGATGGAAAGAAATCCTACTTGTGTTTGTTAGTAGTTCTAAGGTTTTGTAACTAACAATTGGGGTTAGTCCAAGTTCCATGTACCAACATTAAATTCTCTCTTAATTAATCAGATTTTAATTAAATTATATTCAGATTCTTAATAAATTATTTATAATTAAACAGTGTACTTACAGAAAAATGTATCTCGTGGTATTTGAATCTTAAATAATAACGTGGGGCGTAAGCTTCCTCGCCATTGGGGCTAAAGCCATCAATGGTAGATAGAGTATGTAAGTGGTTTTCCCTCCGTGTATGCTTTCACTTTCCAATGAAATTCAATTTGGAGTGTAGTGGGTTGATGATCGTAGTTATGAGCCATTTCATACCATGAGACCTCCTGATGCAGAATCGTTTTTTTCTTTTTTCTTTTTTCTAAGAAAATAGATTTTTTTTTTGTTATGATGATTTTCTATTTTAAGGGAATATCTTTTCTAGTTTTTTTTTTCTATTCAATATTATTAAGATTTTTTTTTAGTATTTTCTATAAAAAAAGTTGTAATAGTTTTTTTTGGCAAGTAGAGATATGATCTTATGATTTTTTTGTTTTTTTTATATTTTTAAAGGTTTTGACATCTAACAAATCACTTTATCCTTTACTCTTGCTTGCATTAATTAGTATTAGAGCCCCACAACCATGGTTATTTTACTTTGTTGTTTGATGTAGAACAACTATAATTGAAAAAAAGCTATATAACAAGGTGTGTTTGTATAAAAAAAGAGATTTCTTCATGAAAAAAGATGTCCATGAACTACTTTGTTATTTTTGTTGGTGTCAATTAATATAAAAGCCCAATAATTTCAGGTTATTATTTGCTATATATTACAATTCTAAACTATTTTGTTTATTGTGGGCTATTAAAGAACCATGACTCGTAAAGAACTCAAGGATCATTAACGATTATTTTGCTATACTATGTGCTATAGAAAAACCATAGCTAGACGTGGATGCATAATATAATGTACTTGTGTAGAATAGTACAAAGAAGTTTTCTCTCAAGAAAAATAAGTTAAAAAACTAGTGTGTTGTTTTTGTTTATATCAATTGCTATCATTTGAAATTTTGGTAGAAAATAATGAAATGAATTACAAAAAAATATTGTATTAGAGATTTATGATAAGGTGAACTGCGCGTAAAAGAATGTTCATGACAAAAAATAATTTTTAACTAGAGACTGAATTCAAAGACAAGGTTTTCCTAACTTGGAGAGACTCAAGCAAGATCTTTATATATATATATATATAGGAAAATAGATATTTTTCTATTTTTTATTATGATGCTTTTTTAGTTTTTTTTTCTATTTGAAGGGAATATTTTCTCTAGTTCATTTTTTTCTATTAAGTATTATTATGGTTTTTATATTTTTCTATATAAAAGGTTGCAATAGTCTTCCACAAGTGAAGGTTTAAATACATAAAAAAATTTAAATATTTTAATTGTCTTCTCATATTTATAGTGTTTGTTTTTGTTATCGAGAGTTTTAAAATACAACAAACCTCTTTATTTTTTATTTTTGTTTGCATCAACCCGTATTGAAGCCCAATAATCTTTAATAATTATTTTATTTTGTTGTGGGCTGCAAAATAACTATAACTGAAATAAATTATAAAACAGAATGTAATTATATAAATGGAGATGAGAAGTTCCAAGAACTAATTTGTTGCTTCTGTATGTATTACTTGTAATAATTGAGGTTGCATGACCCTTATATTAGTTACTATCACAAGAAAGCCATACAATTGTAATTATCAAGTAAAGAGTTTTCTTAACATGTCTGTTCATCAAAACGACCAAACAACAAACAATATTTTTCAAGAAGGAAGTAAATCAATTGTCAGTTTTTAAACTTTTTTGTGAAGTAGTATTGAAGGAGCATGTTCAAAAAAAGCCAAATAATTTCTTTCCACCATTTTAGATTTTTCCTTTCATAATTCTAATTAGTTTATTGACTTCTCATTGCATATATAGGTTTGAAATTATTGAAAAAAAATAAAAAATTGCTTAATATTCAATATAAACACAATCTTGAGCAAGTCGGAGAACACCAGGTCGACGAGTCAAAACATACCGTGCGGCATGCCTCCCTAAATTCCTGAAATGTCAAAGATTGCCTAAACAAACTGGTCATTCTCTAACAAGGCTGAAAGCATGTGGCTTTCTAGATTATCCCTTCCCATGTGTTCTGTAACCACTAGCTCCACCCTTGTTTGTTTAGTCTGATTAGTAATAATTTAGATCGGTTTAACGGGTTAATCAAGATTTTAGATATGCCCGGGTTTCATGAAAAATAAAAAAAAAGTTGATTTTTAGTGTTACTATTAAATTACTCAAGACCTAATCAAAATCCATTGAAGCTCTTTTTTTTAAAAAAATTTGAAAGTAATAGTAAGCATTATAGTAAAATCGAATTCATTAAGTTGAGCACTAATTTGCGCTAGAATATACTAATAGACGACACAGAATGAAGGGTTGCAGAGACAAAATACAAGAGAATTAGAAAGTGGGATCACCTCAGATGGGCTTTTTCTGTCAACCAATATTTCACTCTTGCAAAGCGACTTAATTTCTTCTTTAGCAAGGCTTATCGATCATACTGTTATGAACACATGGTGCTACGGCTCAACAGGATCACAAGTCAGCTGATGATCCACATATGCAACACCTGGAGAACCAGTTAGTGAAAGTGCATGCCTCCTCTCTTCAAGTCATCCTTTCCAGAAGAAAAATGAAATGTAGCCAGCACCTTAACTATTGCCAGAGTACCAGCTACGTACTATTATACATGCTGTATAATGCAATTGATTGTTGAGTTAATTATAACTTAATTAGGATTTAATCAGTAAAAAAACTTAGTTTTGGTGTATGAAAACTGCTACTTCTGGTTTATCAACTCAGCGTGATTGAGTTAGAAATCATATCAGGTGTAGTTTTTTTTTTTAATTATTATTATTCCTTTTTCATGCAATCAAAGAAATTCATTTCATTAGAAAGATGAGAGCCCACTTTAATTACATGGGACATTAGAGCCCTATTAAATGCCCAAGCCCAGGAGTGAAAATACAGAAAAAAACCCCTACAATCAAGGACTCGTATTATATTTGCAGGGTTGCACCAAAAGTGCTGGGTGGAGTTGTCTCCAATGCCTTTCCTCCCCTCTTATGCTATTCTATAGTTGTTAAGCTCATGATTCATGGTTTTTTCTTTTGTGGTTGGATAAAAAAAACAAAAATTATCACGATACCAAACAATATCTGAATATGAACTCCATATCTTTTATTTGGATTAGGATATCTGCAATCCTCTGCTAGTTTTCTTAGTATTTTTTTTTAAGGATTCTCATTACCCTACCCAGATAAGAATGGCAAGTAATTAGCCACTTGATCTTTGGCAAAGAGTTGAAGTTTGTCTTATTTTTGGGAGTTTCTACCTCGTGACTAAGGCTAAAACGCTAGACCATCAATTGAAGACAGGGGCTTGTCCTCTTCAGTAACCCTTTCTTTCTCTAGTGCCAAATATTATTCCTTTCTCGGACACCACCAAGCTTAGCTCAACAAAGAGAATCCATCCAAATTAAGATGAAAGAACTAGCCAAGCTCCTTCATCACATGACACACCATCGTGGGTCCTTCACGTTTTGTCTTAAATCTCCACCTCTAATACAATCTCCTAGGTTTAGCTGAATTTCAGGTCCTTCTCCTTGCTAGTAACCATGCCAGGCCACTATGGTACGAAATGGCAACTAAATGCTTTCCCTTGAAAACACCCCCACTAAACATTGTTATGACCGATAAGCTACATTTCGTAGGAAAATCTCGATTTTTTTTCTCTTGTCTTTCTAGCTCCTCTCACAAACTAATCTAAACAAGAACTGCCAAAAGAATATTAAGCGTTTCTATGCATACAATCACATGCTTTCTCTACCAAGGATAATAACTAGACGTTGAACTTACAACTCCCATGAATGAATAATGGATATCTGATCTCAATTTTGTATTTAGTGAGTGTTTTTGATCGCCTTTTGACCCTCTGCTACTAACCTATTCTGAATAATTTGATCAATATGACCAAACCTAGTCAACTGATTTTTTTAATTTTTCTCCTTATATTCATCACTAGTAGTTATTATGAAAATAACATTGGACTTTTCTTTTTCTCATACCCTTACAAAAAACATGGTACTCAACAATATGAGATTACATGGTCTTAATTACTTTTCTAGATAAAATAAAGCAATGCTTATAAAAGAATGAAAGAAGATTGAATGTCTGTGGTAGATTCAATGAACTTTCTTTGTGCCTAAAATTAACCTCCAAAAGTATTCATCAATGGGAAGTGGGAACATCCCTCAAAAAGGAACTCACGCACAAGGGGAGCCAACACATAGACCAATGAAGGTCATTGCTATTGTCATTGATTCCATCATTATCACCACTAAATAGACAAAGATCACACAAAAATAAAGTGAGAAAAGAAGAAAATAATTAACTATTAGGTAAGTGGGTGCATAAAAATATTGCTGCAACTTCCACTTACATGTATATTCAGCTTCTCACAGTGATGATGTTGTATACCACTAACCTCACAAAGACATGGTCTATCTTTGAGGATTTGATTTATGAGATTTATCTATAAAAAAAGAGCATTTAGGGACCACTAGAAATTAGTCCCCAACTTATATATATAGTTATTAAAAATCCAATCCTAAACCTCTAGAATCTTGCTAATTTCTCCCCAAGCTTCCTTTGGTTAAGCATGTTTTCATCATCTCTATATTTGTATTCTGCACATAAAATTGGCATCTGAAGCTCAACTTTCCTCTGCTCTCACCATTGCTATAGATTGAATTGAAAGAGGAAGGAGATGATGATACAATCGGATAACATCAGTGTTTTAAATGACTTACAACTAAATATAACTAATGAAAAGCTCTTAAAGCTCCGTTTAGTAAGGTGATTTAATCTGTTTTTAAAAGTGTTTTTCACGTATCAAATTCATGCTTTTTATTATTGGATATTTGGCCTTAAACATAGCATAAATTGAACGTTTTGAAAAAATAAAAATATATGTAAGTATAGATTGAACTGGATAACATTAATTGTTTTTTAGAGTTGATATTTTGAACTTATCTTGTTATATAAAAAGAATTATTCAAATGATCTCCATATCTCTATCCAAAATTTGGACACCCCTGCAACCTAAAATTCGTATTTCAACAAAGATGACACTTGCAATCAATATCCATATCCGAATCCATTAGTCGAGTACGAGCACGTAAATCTAGGGAAAATGGGGCTAGATCTTGAAGGTTGAGAACTCATATGTAAATTAGCATATAAATTTGGGATTGAATTGTAGTTATCTCATGCATCAGTTGTGAACGAGGAATGGGACTAGATATTCAAGAACTCCCCCCACCAAAGGTTCCACACCTATAGTTAAAAACTTCATTCTACTTTTGGCTTTTTCCAAAGGTTTTTCGTCTCTTTGTCCTGATGCAGGAAGACAGTAACAAGTGGATAGTCTAATGGTCTAATGCCCTTTGAGAAGAAACAAATAGTGGTTTTGGTGGCACTTGTAAGGATTTGCCTTGCAATGCCCAGTATCACCCACTAAGCAACAAGCAATGGTGTTGTTTTGTTTTGTTGGGGCACCCTTGTATTCTTGTTGTGTTCGAGCATAAAACACATGCTTTTGGCCAGCTGTTATTCCCATCCACTCCACTCCATGACAAGGGTGTTTCTAGAGAGACTGATACAGACAACACAAAATTTAGAGAGAGAGAGGTAATCTAGGGGGCTCTGGTTTTCAAGAAATTCCATTATTCCCTCTGATCCCCCTCCATGGACAAGAAAACAAGTAGTGACAAAAACAACCACTTGTTTTGTCTCCAAAGCAAACATGGAAAGTACCCTAAAAGTCAAGAGCTTTAATTCCCATTTCACTGCTCGTTTTGTAAACAAAAGGTTAGGCCAGAGAGGAAACCTTTGTAGAGTAGAGCGGATAGCTCTTGGTTCACTTTGATGGATTAGGAGAATTGTGGGACCAAGCTTGAAACTTTCTTCAGGAGTTTTGGTGGGTTTCTTGTGAATTTCAAAACCCAGTTGTGGATGATTCACTCTTGGTTTTGAACTGAAATTCACAGGAGAAAATCAGTCAACTCTCCCTGGTAATTCCCCGCCTTTGTTTCTTGTTTTGGCACATAATTGAGCAAATTTCTGAACTCTTCTTCCTTTTTTGTCAGAAAACTTAAACCAGTAGAGCTTGCTTTTCTCCGTGTTCGTGTGTTTTGTTTGGTTTCTTGCTGTGTTTGGTTACAGAGATTGCGTGGGAAAAGAACGGAAACTAGACTGTTTGATTGTAAGAGTGACTGTTGAGAAAAGAGATACTTACTGGAGTGTTCTTGACGTTGTACTCTTAAGAATTGAATGATATTTATCTGGAAATTTTTCTCAATTCCTCAGCTAAGAAGAAAGTTCCCTGAATTTAGCTTTACATTTCAGAGAAAAAAGAGATACTATTTGGCTTGTTCTGTTTACATTTCTCTGTTTCTTTGTAACAAGGAGTGTTAATTTTCTTCAGTGTTCCTGTCTTGGATTTTTTTTCTTCTTTTCCTAGGAATTTAACCATAACCTTATGTTTTGTGTTAGTGTGTATTTAGATATTCTAACAGGCTGTGATTAGTCATTTGGAAGATGTAAGAAAGCAAAAAATATACTTATTAACCCTTTAACCGAGATTAGTCCAAGAATCTTACTAAGATGATGGTAGAAAAGATCATGATCTTCTGTTTCTGGACTGTTTTACAATTTTCACTTAGATATATGCTATGTAGTTTATTCATCGAGCATGGACTTATTTTTTCAGCATGTTTCATGTCATATTTTCTTGTTCAGGGTGTTGAGTTTGGTCTCGTCGTTAATGGTAGGAATGGTTCAAGAAGAGGGATCATCATCTGTAACTTCACCTCATCAGTTCTTTCCATGGATGCCACTGCCGCCAGGGATAGGATCACCATACCCTTGGCTGAGGGAACTGAAATCTGAAGAGAGGGGTTTGTGTCTGATCCATCTTCTTCTTGCCTGCGCTAACCATGTAGCGGTTGGTAGTGTTGAAAATGCAAATATTAGCCTTGAGCACATCTCCCATCTTGCCTCTCCTGATGGCGATACGATGCAGCGGATTGCTGCTTACTTCACTGCAGCACTTGCTGATCGCATTCTTAAAGGATGGCCTGGTCTGCACAAAGCTCTCAATCCAAAACAAGTATCTTTGATATCTGAAGAAATTCTTGTTCAAAGATTATTTTTTGAGCTCTGTCCCTTTTTAAAGCTTTCATACGTGATCACAAATGAGGCCATTATAGAGGCCATGGAAGGGGAGAAGATGGTTCATATCATCGATCTCAATTCCTCTGAGCCTGCCCAGTGGATCAATCTTCTTCAAACATTAAGCGCACGGCCAGAAGGACCACCTCATTTGAGAATAACAGGTATTCATGAGAAGAAAGAGGTGTTAGAGCAAATGGCTCTTCGGCTGACTGAAGAAGCTGAAAAGCTAGACATCCCTTTTCAGTTCAATCCTATTGTGAGCAAACTAGAGAATATTGACCTTGGAAATTTGCGGGTTAAGACTGGAGAAGCTCTTGCTGTCAGTTCTGTACTTCAGCTGCATGCTCTCCTGGCCATGGATGATGAGATGCATAAAAGGAACTCTCCATCAGGATCTAAGAATCCAAGCTCTAACCATTTTCAGAGAGTCTTACGGATGAACCAAAACCGACATACTCTAGGTGAGTGGCTTGAGACAGATTTGGTCAATGTCTATAGCTCTAGTCCTGACTCAGCATTATCCCCACTATCTCTTTCTGCTTCACCGAAGATGGGCAGCTTCCTAAATGCACTTAGGAGTCTCTCACCGAAATTGATGGTGATAACTGAGCAGGAATCAAATCATAACGGGCTTAGTTTAATGGAGAGGGTCACAAAAGCTTTGAATTTTTATGCTGCACTATTTGATTGCTTGGAGTCTACTGTATCGAGAGCATCATTAGAGCGGCACAAGGTTGAGAAGATGCTATTTGGGGAGGAAATTAAGAACATCATCGCTTGTGAGGGAACTGAGAGAAAGGAGAGGCATGAGAAGTTGGAAAAATGGATCCTGAGGCTCGAGTTAGCTGGGTTTGGGAGCATTCCTCTGAGCTACCATGGTAGGCTGCAGGCAAACAGATTATTGCAGAGCTTTGGCTATGATGGATATAAAATCAAAGAAGAGAATGGATGTTTATTTATTTGCTGGCAGGATAGACCACTATTTTCTGTGTCAGCTTGGAGATTTAGGAGTTGCGATTGAAAGATTATCGAACATATGGGGACTGTGCTTTCTATTATTTTGCTACTGTTCTTTGTATAAAGGATGATAACCTTTAATGTGCAGTTGCATAATGTTCAACTTTTAAAACATTTTCTCCATTTATATAACGTTGTATTAGATAATTGTTTATGTTTATTTACTCTCTGATAAAAGTTGGATGATATTTGTTCCATACATTGAACTCTGGAAATTAGTTTGGTTTCCAGAAAGAATCATCGACTGTAAAATCAAAATATCCTGCCAATCTCCCGTGTCAGAACCGAAAATATCACAAATTTCTTGTAAATGTTCCTGTAGAACCTATCATTCCGAACTCTTGAACAACATTGCCAGGAAGATCAAAATACTTACTTTCGAAAAGCAGCGGACATGTCCGACAAGTAGACACCAGGTAGAATAAATGGGGAAAAGGAAAAACTGCGGATACCACTAATAATAAGAACTTCAGATCTGCATAACAGTTACGTTGTATTCAACTACAGCATTTCTTGTCTTTAGACTGAATGAGATCGTCTTCAACAATGAATAGCCTCGAGTGAGCCGGAAAAGACCGCTACCTCCAACAACCTGGCATTATCGAAGACTGGATTGTGACCTAGAATACTCGGGGCACTCCCATTGTACATACCCTCAACAAAAACAAAACTCAAAACCATAAGCAATCCACATTCATGTTGAGAAGCAAAAACATACATACCCTGTGCTCCTCCCTCAAGTTTTTAAGTAGGTTCTGGCTCTTCAGTTAATGGATCATCTACCATGAAAGTCTTGACAAAGCTACCATTTTCTTTGCTGGTCCAGCAATTCTCATGGTTGTTTGGTTTTCCCCACTTCGAATATTGTGAAAGAAGAAATGCAGGCGGGCCATTTTCTCCATGCTTTTTTCGGATATGATCATAGGGGTTTGCTCAGAGAACTTGCCATTACTAGTGCCGGAAAATGTCAAGAATAAGAGGAGCTGTGTGTGAATAAGAAAAAAGCCGTAGGGGAATGCTAGAAGAGGCTATTTATAGTATTGTGAGCTAGAATTGATGAATATTGTAGCGTGAGATTGGCCTTTTGAAGGGGGTTAATGTGGCAAAATAATTATTACTTGAACTTAGTGTTGCATCAAAAGCAAGAAACAAAGTGATAGTAGAGAGTAATTTTGATGACTTTGAGAGGGCCTCAAATTTCTTGAGTAAGGGGACATGTAGTTTACAGCATTGAGGATGTTATCCTGTCTGAGCTGGTTCAGCTACTAAACATTACTAAGCTTTTTTACTTGAACACGATAACATACACAGCTCTTTATCAAATTACAAACCATAATCCGCAACAACAGATAACAAAAAAAGAAGAGAATAATCGATAATAAATGCAATCAGGAGTGCTTATTTTGTCGTAATAAATTGTGTCAATTGTCCCCCAAGTTTTAGAAAATTTTAATTAATCTTTACATCTATATTTGGTATGAATTCTGTAACAAAATTGCACTAAACAAAGTTCCCAATTGAGAAATCAAAATTATTTGGAAACAACATTAGTTGATACAAAATCTTCCTTGCAGTCAAAATTGATACTACTCCAATACAAGGGTCCATTTTTAGGTTCGCCCCCCATCCTCACCCCCCACCCCCCCATAAACTGGTACAGATTTGCAGGAAACTTGACGATTTGCGTTAAAAAATCTATAAAACTTAGTTGAGAATTTGTGAGCATTTTGGACTTACAATAAAGATACAGTTTTTAAGAACTTAATTGAAGATTAATTTGATGATTGCTCTTCTTTTCTTTTTCTTTAAGAAATTCTTATGCTTCTGGGTCTGAATATTAGACAACATACCATCTAATGCCAAGCTATTACTGACTGTACACAAAGTACAGCAATATTTCTTGTTCATGGAAAGAATTAATCTTAGATACAGAATAAAATAACCAGCCACTAAAATTGTATGTCAGTATATGATACGTCGTTCTTCATTAGAGATTTCTTGTTCATGTACGAGGAAGGGCATTGGTAGAGTACATTGAATTGGAATGAATTCAATTTACAAATTTAAGTTATTAAATAAAGTTTTAAAATATAATTTATATTATTTTTTTAATATATTTTTTTAATTAAAAATTTTTTTGAGCTTGAAAATTATATATATTAATATTATCTAATGATTGATTTTTATCTAATAAACAAGAGTGATAAGATTTGAACTCATGATCATATAGTTATCAAAGTTTTATGATATTATATCAAAGAATTATATCAACCCAATAACTTGAATGAAATCTCAAAATATAATTATATTATTTTTTAAAAAACTATATTATTACTAATTTATTTGGGTTTTACACTTCTTTATTAATGTTTGCTGCTGAAGTATTACCATATTTTTTTTTTATTGTTTCCCAGTCATCTCACGAGCTGTCTCTGCTCAATTAAGCTGAGTTTTCCTTGTCAGCATTGCTGCCACATTATTTCAACTTGTTCTTGAACTCAAATCTCGATCCGGTATCAAACCCTGCGGCATCTTGTTTATACATTATGATAGAAAAGGAACATTAATTCTTTTTATAAAAAAAAGAGCACAGCTCACAAAAGTCTCTTGCAATTTTGAATGGCTAAATTTGTTTTTAAAAAAGAGCACAACCTGGGTGTTTATACTATTCCAAGGAGCTCAAACAAGCTGCACTAATTGAAATAATGCAAACCTCACAATTTAAAAGATCTAGTCACGCCACCCAGAAAAAATTAAGAGAGTGGCGCTGCAGAGAATAGAACAACCTCTTTAAAAAGAAAAAAATATTGAGATTGCGTCTACATGGATGGATGTAGCAGTGCAATATCCACAAGTGTTTTTAATGTCTATAAAGCATCAAGAATATTCTTTCACTCTTTATTAATCTAAAAACAGTACACAAGTATATGATTATGTATGCTCTATAAGAAATTCTAATCCTTCTAGATAATCTTAATCTAGGGAGGTAATTCTTAATTAGAGATAACAGTCAAATCCTAAATTTCTCCCCTCTAATTTCTCCTTCAAATCTTCTGCAGCAATAATTCTGCTACAATTTCTCCCTCAAATCTTCTGCAATAACTCACACCAACATATATATGTGAAAATCACAATCTTCACTTTTCTATTTTTTGTTATATGGGTTGCTCTACTTGAAGTAGCTTAACCCTTTCAAGTTTTTAAGAGCCGTGCGATTCAAAGGAGCTCAATCTTCGAAAATTCAAAGTTGAAGGGTTGCACTATTTCTAGCAGTGCAATTACATGAATTATTTTTCTAATTTTAAGGGTTCTAATTTTATCCCTTGAATAATGGAACGATGACCAAAGAATTAAGTTTAGATTGAAAATCTAATCTATCAACTTCTTGTATCGTTGATGGATTTTTCATATTGAAAGTATCGGACCAAGGCAGCTATAATTTTTATAATTTTCTGCAAAATGTCAATGGGAGAAACAGAAGGATATTAAGTTTAGATTGAAAATCTAATCTATGAACTTCTTGTATTGTTGATGGATTTTTCATGTTGAAAATATGGGACCAAGGCAGCTATAGTTTTTATAATTTTCTGCAAAATTTCAATGGGAGAAGCAGAAGGACTGGCCCAGATCTGCGCCCGCATGTGGAGCTACAGAACGGTCAACCCCACTCTTTAAAATAAGCGACAACTTGCAAATCAAGGCTCATTGGCCCCCCTGTTGGAAAGTTCGCTCGATTTCTGTAGCTCGAAAGCAATCCTACTTTAATTTTATATTCATCCACTAGAATCTCCAACTCAACTATGAATGTATCCAACTGTAAGTTCTTTCATCCAAACTAATCTAAAATCTGTGCGGCTCTTCTTTTCCAGTACACTTGGACTTTTTCTTCATAAGATTTCATCTTTTCATCTAGCACCTTTTTTCAAAGAGGAGAAACCATGATGGCTGGGGCATTGATTGGAGAATCACTTCTCTCTGCTGTCATTGAGGTTTTGGTCGACAGGATAGCCTCCTCAGAGGTTAAGAACTTCTTCAAAAGGCAAAAGCTTGACGATGGACAGCTGAGGAAATTGAAGTCTACCATGAGAGCAGTTGGCAAACTTCTCAGTGATGCAGAGGAGAAGCACATTACTGATCCAGCAGTGAAAGGGTGGCTCGACGACCTCAAGGATGCTCTCTACCAGGCTGATGACTTCTTGGACGAGATTGCTTATAAAGCTTTGCAATTGAAGTTTGAAGCTGAACCTCAAAGTGAGACCTGCTCAGATCAGGCGCGGAGCTTCCTCACTTCTCTTGTTCCATGTAAGAAGGGGATGGGAGAGATGCAACCGGAGTTAGAAAAGATCCTTCAGATTCTTCAAGACTTGTTGCAACAAAAAGTTGACCTTGGTTTAATAGAAAGCGTTGGAAGAATATCACTTCTGTCATCACAGAAAATACCAACAACTGCTCTGGTAGATGAATCTGATGTTTTTGGCAGGAAGGTTGACAGGGAAAATATAATGGCATTGCTGCTGCCAGACGACTCAGAAGGAAGGCAACTAGATGTGGTTCCAATTGTGGGTATGGGCGGGATGGGTAAAACTACCCTTGCTCAGCTTGTCTGCAGAGAAATCGAACTCTTAGAAGACAGATATGGGACGAAGTTGTTTGATCTCAAAGCATGGGTCTATGTGTCGGAAGAATTTAATACTCTCAAGGTTACAAGAGATATTCTCAAGGAGGTCGGTTTGCCAAAGTGCGATAACATGACTGAGAATCAGATTCATAGCGAGCTAGAGAAAAAATTGAGGGGGAAAAGAGTTTTGCTTGTTTTAGATGATGTTTGGAGTGAGGATCAAGCGGCTTGGGATTTTTTTCTGAAACCGTTCAAGTCTGTGAGAAAAGGAAGTAAGATCTTAGTCACGACGCGCAACGAAAATGTAGCATCAGTCAAGTCTACTTTTCCATCTCATCGTTTGCAGAACTTGTCCGATGATGAGTGTTGGCTGGTGTTGGCAAAAGTTGCATTTGATGGAGGAAATTTCAGCGCATATCCAGGGTTGGAAGAAGTTGGTAGAGAAATAGCAAAAAAGTGTAGCGGCCTACCTTTGGCTGCAAAAACACTTGGAGGTCTCCTGAGATCCAAAAGAGAAGGCAAGGAATGGAGGAAAATATTGAAAAGCAATTTGTGGAAGTCACCAAATGACAAAGTCCTTTCAGCTCTACAGTTGAGTTATCATTGCCTGCCATCGTATCAAAAACAATGCTTTTCATATTGTGCGATATTTCCCGAAGGCTATGAATTCAACAAGAAAGACCTGATCCATTTATGGATGGCAGAAGGCTTTCTAGTTCAACCCGGAGGAAATAAGGAGATGGAAGAAATAGGGGCCGAGTTCTTCGATGATCTTGTATCGAGATCATTTTTACAACAATCAAGTCGCGATCCATCATTATTCATCATGCATGACCTCATGAATCATTTAGCTGCTTTCATATCTGGAGAATTTTGCTTCCGGTTGGAGGGTAATGGCTCAAGCAACGCTTCTCAAAGGACTCGCCATTTATCATGCATATTAAAAGAACATGACATCTCTCAAAAGTTCAAGGCCTTTTGCAACCCTCGTTGGTTGCGCACCTTAATATTATCAAAAGATAAATCAATATCTGCTGAGGTAATATGTAAACTTTTGCAGATGCTTGAGCGCCTAAGAGTGTTGTCTATGCCCCCCTATATCTTTGAGCCTTTACCATTTCTTGATTCAATTGCCAAGTTGAAGCATTTGCGATATCTGAAACTTTCTCGGACAGACCTTACAAAGTTACCAGAATCTATATGTGGTTTGTATAATTTGCAAACTTTAATCTTGATATGGTGTTTTAAGCTTTATGAGTTGCCTGCTGGCATGGGAAGGTTGATCAACTTGCGGCATCTTGATATCACTGGAACAAGACTCCTTGAGATGCCACCACAAATGGGCAAACTAGAAAAGCTCCGAACATTAACTTCTTTTTCTTTGGGAAATCAAAGTGGATCTAGCATTAAAGAGTTGGGGCAGCTTCAGCATTAATGTGGAGAACTTTGCATTCGGAATCTTCAGAATGTGGTGGATGCTCAAGATGCTTCTGAAGCCGATTTGAAGGGTAAGGCGGACCTTGAGAGTTTGGAGTTATTGTGGGAGGATGCAACTAATAATTCACTGCATGAACGTGTTTTAGATCAATTACAGCCTCATGTCAATTTGAAGATTCTCCGCATAGAAGGTTATGGGGGTACAAGATTTCCGGTTTGGATTGGAGGCTCTAATCCTCCCTCAAATTTACGAGAGCTTGATTTGCACAGGTGCTTGAATTTGGAATCCTTCCCTGAGCGCATGCATTCCTTGCTGCCTTCCCTAGTCAGACTCTCTCTAAGCAATTGTCCAGAACTTCATTCCTTTCCAATAAGAGGCTTAAAATTAAAAGCATTTAGTGTTACGAATTGCAAACAACTCATCAGGAATCGCAAGCAATGGGATTTGCAATCACTCCATTCTCTTTCAAGTTTTACAATAGC
>NW_011500025.1:550518-553464 GCF_000495115.2 Populus euphratica | reverse complement strand
CGGAATGCGGGATCCCATTTCAATATAACCTTATTGTCGGGGTACCAGAAGGGGTTAATCTAGCAAAGATGACATGTGCTAATCAAAGATTTGGGCTAGGGTATAAACCTAACAAGGTGGATCATCGGTGGGCTGCTGGTCGGAGAAGGGAAAGAAGAATAGCTAGAATTGAAGGAAGGGAGCCTGAAGAAGAAAAGCTAGAAATCCCTCCTCTTAGCGTGTCATTCCTAAAAGCTGCATATATAATGCAACATGATAAAGGAGCTGAAAACCTTGGTCAAAAACTGGCAAATATGAACATAAACACCTTTGAGGAAAACAAAATGGAAAAGGATGACAAGAACACAGTAGCAGAAAAGGGAGATGAAATACTACCACAACTGACAATCCACACACTAGAAAAAGTCTCTACCAAGACCTTTGTGCGCAAGTTGGCTCAGGGCGAGAAGTTTCAGAATTGGGTGACCCAAGAAGCTCTAGTAGTTTTCAAAATGTAAACCAACTTTGTTTGCCTTAACATGCTTTTTTCATTGCTTTTGTTAGCTTTTATTTTCTCTAGTTGACAGTCAAGGCTTATAATGTTAGCAAGATTTTGTGTTTGTCATTGAGCCCATCTTTTCCTTAAATTAATAATGAGATCATGCACTTTTTAAAATTATCTTTTTTATGCATTTACACCAAATGCTTTCCGCTTTTAGGAATCCTGAAAGCGGATCTCCTACAACATCACATACATTTAGCATCAAGAATAAATGGTCAAACTTGAACGAACATGTGATAGCTATGGAAGAAGAGGAGTGGGATGAAAGCAATATCAGTGAATTCACCAGGCTAGTGGAACAAGGGGAACAGACTTGGAAGCCTGCCACAAAGGAACTTGAAACCATCAATGTAGGTAGTGATCAACTCAAGAAAGAGTTGAAAATAGGCACCTTAATTATTTTTTAACGAAGGACAAAAATGATCGCCTTATTATAAGAATATTCAGATGTCTTTGTTTGGTCCTATGAAGATATGCCCGGTTTGGATACAAATATTGTAGTACATAAGATGTCGTTGGAAGTAGGTTGTAAACCAGTCAAGAAAAAGCTAAGGAGGGCCCACCCTGATATTTGGATTAAGGTTAAGGCAGGACTCGAGAAGCAATGGGATGCTGGCTTTCTAGAAGCAGTTAGATATCCACAATGGGTATCCAACATTGTTGTGGTGCCTAAGAAGGAGAAAAGAAGATTAGAGTTTGCGTGGATTTTTGAAATTTGAATAGAGCTAGCCCCAAGGATGATTTTCCTCTACCACACATAGATGTTCTAGTGGACAACGCTGCCTAAAGTTCCATGTATTCCTTCATGGATAGTTTTTCAGGATACAACCAGATAAAAATGGCTCTAGAGGATAAGGCGAAAACAACTTTTGTCACACCTTGGGGGACATACTACTATAAGGTCATGCCCTTTGGTTTGAAGAATGCAGGAGCAACCTATCAAAGAGCAATGGTGACTCTATTCCATGACATGATACATAAGGAAATTGAGGTGTATGTAGATGATATGATTGCCAAGTCTAAAAAGGGAGAGGATCATGTTGAAGTTTTAAGGAAGTTATTTAAGAGGTTGAGGAAGTATGAATTAAGGCTTAATCCTACAAAATGTTCATTCGGAGTTAAATCAGGTAAGCTGATAGGATTTATGGTAAGTGATAGAGGTATAGAGGTGGATCCAGATAAAATAAGGGTCATTCAAGCTATGTCGTCCCCTAAAACGGAGAAAGAAGTAAGAGGATTCTTGGGAAGGTTAAACTACATTGCTCGGTTTATAACTCAGCTAACAACAACATGCGAACCTATATTCCGACTATTGAGGAAAAAGAATCCTGGAACTTGGAATGAGGAGTGTGAGGAAGCATTTAATAAAATCAAACATTATTTGCAAAATCCATCTTTACTAGTTCCTCTAGTATCAGGAAAATCTCTGGTATTATATCTAACGGTAACCGAAGTAGCCATGGGATGTGTATTGGGTCAGCATGATGAAACTAGAAGGAAGGAAAGAGTTATTTATTACTTAAGTAAGAAACTCATCGAATGTGAGTTTAGATACACTGAGATAGAAAGGCTCTGTTATGCGCTGGTTTGGGCGGCAAAGAGACTACGACATTATATGTTATACTATACCACTTGGTTAATTTCAAAGGTGGATCCTCTGAGGTATATTTGTAACAAGCCCTTTCTTTCAAGCCGAATTGCAAGGTGGCAGGTTTTATTAGCAGAATATGACATAGTGTATATGACCAGGAAAGCTGTAAAAGGGAGTGCAATCGCAGACCATCTAGCTGATAATGCTGTTGAAGATTACGAACCTTTGGATTTTGATTTCCCCGATGAAGATATATTGTCAATAGAAAAAGAAGAAGAGAAGACAGATTGGTGGACCATGTTTTTTGATGGGGCAGTGAATGTATATGGTAATGAGGCTGGTGCGGTAATAATCGCTCCCAATAAGAAACAATATCCGGTTTCAGTTAAACTGCACTACGAGTGCACCAACAATACAGTTGAGTATGAAGCTTGTATCCTTGGTTTAGAAGCGGCATTGGGGCTAAAGATAAAAAAGATAGATATATATGGGGACTCAATGTTGATTATCTGTCAGGTTAAAAGGGAATGGCAGACCAAGGAAGAAAATTTAAGGCCCTACCAAGAATATCTATCCACACTAGCAAAGGAATTTAAAGAGATTAAATTCACTCATCTAGGAAGGGAGGGGAACCATTTTGTGGATGCTTTGGCCACGCTAGCTGCTATGACTACCATTGATCTCAAATACAAGGTTGATTAGTACTTAAAAGTGCATTTTTATCATGGTTTTATATCATCATTTTGCACTTGAAGTATCAATAACTCCTTAACCAAAGCATATTTTATAATAATATATCTAATAATACAAGATA
>NW_011500025.1:547224-548906 GCF_000495115.2 Populus euphratica | reverse complement strand
TTATTATTATTGTTATCGTTATTACTATTATTGTTGTTTATAATTGTTGTTTATAATTTTTACAATTAACCTCCCTGTGGTTCGACCCCGGTCTTGCCGGGTTATTTATTACTTCGACACTCCTGCACTTGGGAGAAGACATCAATCTTTTAGTCGTGTCAAAGGTACAACCTGTACATATTGATATTAGAAACGACCCAGCTCATTGTTGCTTAGTTGAAGGAGAAATAGACGGAAAGCCTTGGTATTACGATATCAAGAATCTTATGCAGAATCATGAATATCCGGTGGGAGCTTCTAAAACGGATAAGAAAACCTTGAGAAGGCTGGCTATAGACTTCTATTTAAATGGAGATATTTTATACAAAAGATCATTTGATGAAACCTTGCTAAGGTGTTTGAATGAGACAGATGCTAGAAAGGTATTGCGAGAGGTCCATGAAGGAATTTGCTCAACTCATGCTAGCGGGCATATGATAGCAAGGAAAATACAAAGGGCGGGTTATTTTTGGATGACATTGGAGAAAGATTGCATCGATTATGTCAGGAAATGTCACAAGTGTCAAGTTTACAGTGATAAGGTCAATACATTGCCAACTCTATTATTTAATCTAATATCTCCCTGGCCATTTGCAATGTGGGGGATTGATGTAATCGGTCCTATTAACCCAAAAGCTAGCAATGGGCATAGATTCATCCTTGTGGCTATTGACTACTTCATAAAATGGGTGGAAGCAAATTCGTATGCCTACGTAACACAGAAGGTAGTGAAGAGGTTTGTAGAAAAGGACTTGATTTGTCGATATAGTCCTCCAGAAAAGATAGTGATCGATAATGCACAGAATTTCAATGGCAAAATGATAGTGGAGTTGTGTACCAAATGGAAGATCAAGCATTTGAATTCCTCGCCATATTGGCCAAAAATGAATGGAGTAGTAGAAGCCGCCAACAAGAACATAAAAAAGATTATTCAGAAAATGGTGGTCACATATAGAGATTGGCATGAGATGTTGCCATTTGCTCTCTATACATACCGCACTACTGTCAGAACCTCGACAAGGATTACCCCATATTCTCTGGTGTACGGTATGGAAGCAGTGATGCCATTGGAAGTAGAAATCCCGTCGTTGAGAGTATTGATGGATTCCGAACTAGAAGAGGCTGAGTGGGCTAAAGTGAGATATGAACAACTGAACCTGATCAGCGAAAAGAGGATAGCTACAATATGTCATCATCAACTTTACCAGAAACACATGGCCAAGGCATATGATAAAAAGGTTAGACCACGGGTATTTCAAGAAGGGGATCTAGTGTTGAAGAAAATATTGTCATTACCCAGAGAAGATCGAAGCAAATGGTCACCAAATTACTAGGGTCCTTACATAATAAAAAAGGCATTCTCAGGAGAAGCGCTAAAGTTGGCTAGAATGGATGGAGCAGATCTAGTTAGGCCTGTGAACTCCGACTCTGTAAAAAGATATTATGCTTGATGTAGGCTCCTAAATCAATAAAGCAAAGTTTAGCCATCGACTTTCTTTTTGCATTGATCTCATAACACTCAATTGTGCATTAGTCCTAACAGTGCGTTTTTTAATTGTCTCATCACTCACTAAAAGGTTTATTGATTAGTACTCAAAAGTGCATTTTTATCACGCTTTTATATCATCATCTTGCACTTGAAG
>NW_011500025.1:546610-546713 GCF_000495115.2 Populus euphratica | reverse complement strand
GTTTTCGAGTGGCTCCAATTTGGACGTTTCAAAGACATTTTGGGTAGATAAAAAAAGATAAGGATTGTCACCAAGTCAAGAGTTGGCCACCCACTCATCAATT
>NW_011500025.1:543683-546171 GCF_000495115.2 Populus euphratica | reverse complement strand
TATTACTATTACTATTACTATTACTATTACTACTACTACTACTACTACTATTACTACTATTATTATTGCTACTATTATTATTGTTGTTGTTATTGTTATTATTGTTGTTGTTTACAATTATTGTCTATAATTTGTACAATTAACCTCCCTGTGGTTCGACCCCAGTCTTGCCGGGTTATTTATTACTTCGATACTCCTACACTTGAGAGATGAAATCAATCTTTTCGTCGTGTCATTTATCATTGGCTGAATGAATTTCTTTATATAAAAGCCCAAAATAGGATCACACCCCTACACTAGGGGGCAATAAGAGATGTTTCATGAAATGTTTTATGTATTTTTAAATGGGATGGAAGCCCATAGATTTAAAAAATTAAGCTAAAGGCATTTGACAAGAGCATGACAAAGAAGGCAATAACAAATCATACATTTTTGAAAAGCTACTTAAGGTCAAAGACTTCTTCTCAAAGATATGATAGGCGGCACACAAAATAAATCTAGCATACGACTTTAAAAGCAAGCTCATGTCGAGAGAAGGTGATGGGACCTATGTTTCAAAACCAGGTAAGAATGCATGCATGACATCTAATCATAAATCATTGCATGAATGTTTTGTTTTGCATCGCTAGATGTGATCTCAGGTGGCTTTGGTTAAAGGGAATCGCCAGATGGGATTTCAGGTTGATCGAGTAACATATATTATTTGGTTTTGGTTAAAAGGGATCGCTAGATGGGATCTCAGGTGACTTCGGTTAAAGGGAATCACCAGATCGGACTTCAGGTTGACCGAGTTACACATATTCTTTGATTTTGGTTAAAAGGGATCGCTAGATGGGATCTTAGGTGACTTTGGTTAAAGGGAATCGCCAGATGGGATTTCAGGTTGACCGAGTTACACATATTCTTTGGTTTTGGTTAAAAGGGATCGCTAGATGGGATCTCAGGTGGCTTTGGTTAAAGGGAATCGTTATATGGGATTTCAGGCTGACCAAGTTACACATATTCTTTGGTGTTGGTTGAATGAGGTCGCTAGATGGGATCTCAGGTAACTTTGATTAAAGGGAATCACCAGATGGGATTTCAGGTTGATCAAGCTGCATATATTTTTAGTTCTAGTTGAATGAGGTCGCCAGATGGGATCTCAAGTAGCTTTGCTTAAAGGGAATCGCCAGATGGGATTCCAGGTTGATCGAACTACAAATATAGTTTTTGGTTTTGCTTAAAGGAGGTCACCAGAAGGGATCTCATAATTCAGCGTTGGTTAAGAGGGAATCACCAGATGGGATTCCAGGTTGACTGAGTTGCAAAATAAATTTTTGCTTATAGTTAAAGGGGATCGTCGGATGGGATTTCAGGTTAGCCCAACCGCACACAGAATAATGGTTCTAGTTAAAGGGGATCGCCGAAAGGGATCTCAGGTTAGCCCAACCGCAATACAGATATCAGCTTTGGCTAAGGGAAATCGCAAGATGGGATTTTAGTTTGGCCAAACTACCAATATAGATTTTTAGCTAAAAAAAATTGCCAGAAGGGATCTCAGATGGAATGCCAGGTTAATATAACCAAAGTTAGAGGCTCAAGGATAGCCAGATTGCGATCTTGAGAAGACTGAGTTTTGATCTTAGTTTCGGGTCAAAGAGGATTTGTTGTAAATACAAAGTTTCAGGTCAATCAAGATCAGTTACGGTAGTTCAATTTTGTTTATCTTTATAAAACTTACTGTGCAAAATCCCTGCTCCGTAAGTATTATAAAGAGGGGGCATCTCTTGTAACCCATTTTGAGCCCCCCACAAAAATAAAATTAAATAATTAATAATTTAAAAAAACTCAACAGTGTCGTTTTGACATTGTTCCTTTTCCCGCATGCTGCTAAAGCCCCACGCCCCCTATTTAGAGAACTCACCTGGCGTGCCCTGGAAAGCCACGCCTGTTGGAGACTTCACCCGATGTTCCCCTGCTCTCCATGCACAGCGAGGCCTTCCCCGCTCCCCTTTTTGCCTATAAATACTGCTCTCCCCTTAGCAGCTGTAAAGGGTGGGGGGGCTTTTTTTTTTAAAGAGAAGAATTGTAACCTCTCTCACTGGTGTCTTTCTCCATCGTTTGAAACAACATTGCCACCAGGAACTGCCCACCTTGCTGATTAGTACTTAAAAGTGCGTTTTATCATGGTTTTATATCATCATTTTTTGGTTTTAATAACCGGTTTATTTAAGCCATGAGAACTAGGCCAATATTCCAAAAATTACAAAAAAAAATTATTTTTTTTCTTTTAATATTTGGGGTTACGATCTTATACATAAGACGTATTCTGGATAGTAAATTCTTTTGTTAACGTTAGAATTACCTAATAAGATAAGGATCTTTTTACTAAGGAGGACTTTTTCTTAAACCACACCAACAACTAGAAAACACGACAAAACCTTAGATTTTATCAGACAATAAAACAATGCAGCTTACCTTAGGTAGGGCGTATTTGGGGTGCTAATAC
>NW_011500025.1:447394-543672 GCF_000495115.2 Populus euphratica | reverse complement strand
TATTTGGGGTGCTAATACCTTCCCTTTACGCAACCAGTCCCCATACCCGATATTTGAGACCAGTTAGGGTTCCTAGTGATCAAAATACTAGGTGGCGACTCCCAATCTATTTTCCACCAACAAAAGATAATATTTTCTTATCCCTCTATATTTTCCAGATAGATATTATACATTTCCAGATAAAAATAAAAAACTCGCCGCGACGCCACACACGTGCGACATACATAATGATCTAGAGATATAAGTTGAGGTAGAGGTAGAGGTGATGGTGGTGTTGAGGGTTGTGATGGTGGTAAAGTAATAAGGTCATTGTGGTTATGGAGTGGTGGGGGTTGTAGTTGGATCTATGATGGAGGTTATGGCGGTGGTTGGGCAATAGCTACAAAGATGAATGTCATGGTGATGAGGTGGTGGTAATTAAAATTATTAGATAATATTATGTGTAAATTATACATAAAATAATTTACAAAAACTCATTGAATAGTTTTTTTAATAAATAAACCAAGTTTAAACCGTACATGAACTTAGTTTAAAATGTAAAATATTTTATGTTGACTTGTTTTTTTATAAAATATATTTTACAGAAAACAAATATAAATACTTCAAAAAACATTCTTATAACATGTTTTACTTAAAACAAACACCCTCTAATCTAAGTATTGTTTTCTTTCTTTCTTATGAAGTAAATTAAATATTATTTGAATAGTTTTTATTATGTTGGCTATAAAACAAAACAAATAAGTTAATGAATAAATCATTATAGATACAATTAAAATCTTTTTAATAGGTGGTCAACAAGTAAAGAAAAATAATTAATAAATTGAAAGGCTTGTGTATGTCAAGGATGTAAAGTATTTCACTTATAAAATGTGTAATTTTAATGTTTTAAATATTTTACATGTAAAATATTATAATATGTGATAAGTAATTATATAAAATAATATTTTATGGTGATTATATAAAGATACGATCGTTATGATAATAATAATAATAATAATAATAATAATACTCCATTCGAGAAAAAAAATGATTAGGAAGGAACAATAAAGATGGTGGGAGTGTTGAGGTGACGATAGCATGGGGTTGAATGAAAGCTAGATGCTTAATAAGTAATGATTTTAAGATGAGCAATTTAAAAATTACATGATTCTCATAAAATAAACATGATAACTTTGTTTATAAATTGTGTGTGATTAATATTTAAAAAAAAAAGAATAAATAGATATAGAAGAGAGAAAAACATGTTTAATTGAAGACATTGAGAAAAAGATATAAAATAAATCTCGGAATAAATTTTTATGCTTTGAAAACGTGAAATGAAATATAAAAGGATATTTTTTGGATAAGATAAAATACAGGACATATACTTTTTGTCTCCACCATCTCCATCTCCATCTCCATCTCCATTCGAGAATTTCTTTTTCTTTTTTGGACACTATCATAACCCATTTTTAGGTCCCCATATAAAAGAGAAAAAAAAAAAGAAAAAAATCAATAAAAATATATCAAAAGTAATAGCAATGAAGAAAGGATGTCAGAGCACCTAGAAAATGGTCAAAAATTGGTTGAGGAGGTTTGAAAATGCAAAAATTAAAATTTGACAGTATATCATTGACTGATGAGAGCCATGTTGATGAAGAAAATTTGATTTGAGGGGGGAAAGTACAAAGTCAGATGTTTATGGACTCAATTAAATTTTATTGAAGGTTTAATTGAATTTATAAAGGTTTGATCATAATAAAAATTGATTTTTAAGTCAATTTAGGCTTTAATTGGAAGGAATTAAAGTTTTGGGATCAAATTATAATTTTTAAGAGTTAATTTGATCAAATCAAGGGCTTAGTTACATAAATATTGAATTTTGATGTTCAATCGGGAACTTAACTAAAGAAATCCGAGACCAAGGATTCAAATGCAAAACGCGTATAAAATGAAGGACTGACTTGAAATTTGACATTTTGGCATCGATTTCCTTTTAAATGAAATAACTCATTTTAGAAGAAACGATGTCGTTTCATACATCATTTAAAAAAAAAAACAGAGAGAGAAAAGCAAAACAGTGTCCTTTTTTAGGCGGCACTGTTTTTCCTTCTTCTTCCCCTGTACATGCAAAGGCAGGGAAAGAAGAAGTTACTCTCCCCTGCAATGCACTCCTTGTCCCTCCACCCCAATTGCCCAGGAAACCTGACACGACCCATTCCCATACATACCCTACCATCATGATGAAAAACCATGAGAGCCTAAAGCCATTATCCGCCCCTACCCTACTCCAAGACAATGGCAGGGTAGCCACCTTACCCTGCTCTGTGGCAGAGGTAAGGTGCCCCTCTCTTTGTGTGCCTATAAATACAGAAAGGAGGAAAGGAAAGGATAGGGGGAAGAAAAAAGGAGAGCTAGAAGGATTTTTTTAAAGAGAAAGTGAGGGAGATTGACAGTTTTTTTAGAGAGAAAAGAAGGTGAGACCGAAAGAGAGAAACAACATTTTTTAGAGACAAAGGAGTGAAGGGAAAGGGACTGAAAGGGTAGAACCAAAAAGAAAAAAAAAAGAGAGGAAAGAATAGAGAAGAGAAAGAAGGGAAGCCATCAAAAAAGCAGAGAAGAACGGGAAGTGATAGAGAAAAAAAAACCAGAGGAGAAGAACAACCACAGATGCCACCATGCTTCCTCTCCACTGCCACAACACACCACCTAACCGCCATTAACAGCCTCGAAGAGACAGAGTAGAAAAAAAGAATATAATAGAAAAAACATAGGAGAGGGGAGCTAAGAAGAGAAACAGAGGAGAGAAGGAAGGAAAACATTGTCGCTGTCACCTCCACCTTCCACCACCACTGACAACCGCAATCGTGCTTTCCCACTCCAAGTAACTTTCTCCGCTCCCCTGATGTTTTTTTAGTTGTTCATCTTTATTTGCATGCAGAACATGAGCAATTCATGTTCTGCGGCAAATGAAAACTAATTAGTTAGTTATTGTGTTGTGTTAATCAATTCACGTTCTGCGGCAAATGAAGACTAATTAGTTAGTTATTGTGTTGTGTTAAGTCCTTTTATTGGTTATAGGCTAGAACATTAGTCCAACCCACATGGCTAGGTTGAGTCCATCCCATAATATATGGGCTGGGTCAGGCCTAACCCGGATGATTGGGCCAAGTCCGGCCTAGTTTTTTTGTTAAAAATAAAAATCAAAAAATATTTTTTATAATTTTACAATTTTCCCACGTATTTTTATGTCATTTTAATTAATGTCAAGCAATGTTTTTATGTTGCTAAAAATACAAAATTTGATATTAAAATACCTGATTTTCATCAAAACTTCCAAAATACAAAAAACAATTACAAAAAAAAATGTTTTTGTGCATATAGCTAAGTGTCTCGAAGCTAAAAAATCATGGTGTTTTTCATGCACAAAAAAAATATTTTAGCATGTATTTTGGTTTTAATAATCAGTTTATTAAAGTCATGGGAACTTGACCAATATTTCAAGAAAAATAAAAAAAAATATTTTGTTTTGTTTTAATATCTAAGATTACAAATTTATACATAAAACTTACTCTTGATATTAAAAAGATAGTTCTTTTATAGACATTAGACCGGTTAGATTTTACCTCATAAGATAAAAACCTTCTTACTGAAGAGGGCTTTTCTTGAAACATAAAAGGACCAACAATTAGAAAACACGATCAAATCTTAGATTTTGATTAGATAATTAAATAATACAGCTTATCTTAAGTAGGGTGTATTTGAGATGCTAATATTTTTCCTTTACGCAACTAGTCCTCGTACTTGATCTTTGAGACCAATTAGAATTCCTAGTGATCAAAATATTAGGTGGCAACTCCTATCTGATTTTTTTCACTAATAAAAAACAAGAATTTCGTATCTCCCTGTATTTTCCAGATACACACATGAGCATGGGTAGATGATCATCGCGACACAGCATAAATACGATAACTAAATAAAGAAATGCTACCTACTGCCTTTTGACCCATAACTTTCTTCAATCACGACACAGCATAAATACAATAACTAAATAAAGAAATGCTACCTATGAGAATAAAAAAAAAGAACTAAGTAATTATTAAACTTCTGCCTTTTGACCCATAACTTTCTTCAATGGACTATTGATAAGAAAACAGATATTCTATGATCCAAATCTTTCCACCTTTGCGATAAAATAGAATATCTTTTCAAATTTAATTACAATTGTATAGAACTCTAATTAAAGTTTACTCTAAGAACCTCACCAGAGAAGAATCCTCATTAGAAGTAAAGATTTGGCAGGGCTAAAGGAAGTTTTGGCAGAGATTCTGCTCATCAATCTTGAGAAAAGCAGAATGTGGCAGCCTTCCACCCATCACTCCAAGTAGATCCTGACCAAATAATTTCTCTTAACCATAAATTTTTTAGAGAGCATGCAGCAAATGATTGCGTTTGTTTGGGTAAAAATCTTTTGGAAGGCGGAATGGCAACGGGCAAAAATTTAAGAATGGCTTCTGTTCTGCTCATCAATCTTGAGAAAGGCAGAATGTGGCTGCCTTCCACCCATCACTCCAAGTAGATCCTTACCAAATAATTTCTCTTAACCATAAATTTTTCAGAGAGCATGAGCAAATGATTGCGTTTGTTTGCGTAAAAATCTTTTGGAAGGCAGAATGGCAACGGGCAAAAATTTAAGAATGGCTTCTGTTGTGGAAGTAGAGGGAGAGAGCATGAGACAATATAGCCCAGGAAAATATGAATTTACTTAAATTTTAGCATTTATTTTGAGAACTATTACAAACACAAACCCCAAAGGATAACAGGGTGCCCTAGTCTTCATCCTCTGTCTCTTCATCATCGTCCTCGTGTCCTCCATACCTCCATCCATCCTCTGCATTGTCGTGATCCTCTTCCTCGGTTTCTTCACTGTCTTCTTCATAAGTGTCATCCTTAACTGGCCAAGGTTTTTTCACTACATTTAATGTGGCAGGGGATGAACTTGAACCTTTCCGTTGTCTGATTTTTACAGGAGGCGTCTTCAAGTTTGGCTTGGGCCTGCTGTGTTTCTGGCTTTTCCCATTCACTCGCTTTCCACCATAAGCATCTTGATCACTGGCTTCATCCATCTCATTATCAGCATTAGAATTTGCATTCTCAGCATTCTCATCTGCCATGTGGTCCGGATGCTCTCTTCTCAGATGAAGTTTGAGCTTGTATTCATGGATGTAGTCCTTTTCACACCCTTCGTAAGGGCAAATGTATGGTCTATCTGATGAAGCAGAGCCATAAACCCCAGAAGGAGGCTTGGGATTTTTCAGTATCCTCTCTGGAGGTGTAGCATATCTCACCACATCCGGTGTTGGATTCTGTAGAATTAAAGAAGATTCTGGGATTCAGATTGCATTTTTCATGTAAACTGAAGTAACAAGCTAAAACTAAAAGCCCCCCCCCATCATATCAGTGACTTCATCCATAGAATAGATGCGCTAAAAATAGAAGGATAGTTTGGCCTGTAAAGTAGATGATTCCACGATAAGTGATGGAACATATTCATGTGACATTTTGAGTTGCAATAAAAAATGTATCTTCAAAAAGATCATTAGATACAAAGTCCCCAACAGAAAATGCAACAAAATTCTTGTCTGTGCAAACTTTTTAATTCTGATTAATCCTTGAATGAGTTGCAAGAATTTTAAGAGTCCATTTGACTACGACTTATGAAAAGTGACTTTAGACTTTGATTCATAATTCAAAAATTGTTCTTCATAAATAACTTGCTAAAAAATAAGTTCAATAACTTTAAGTTAGAATTATGATTGATAATAACAAAAAACAAATACTCAAAGTAACTTTAAAAAAAAAATGGATGTCGTATAACTTAGAATCCAAAAGTTAAAAATGCTCACTTTTGATTCAATCAAAATTTTGACTCAATTTTGTAACAAACTTTTTTCTAACTCATTTTTTATGGCATAGCCAAATATTAGAAATTGTTTTTCAACTTAATTTCCATGTCACTAACAAACATCAGAAAATAATCCACTTTCTAAGGAAACTATTTTTCAAAAGAAAACTAATTCCTGAAAAACAAACGGGTCGAGGTCAAAAGTTATTTCTAACCCAACATATTTATGGCTTTTGCATGAGTCAAAAATTAAAATATAAAATCAATTTGCAGAAGTCATACCAAACAGAACCTAGTACTTGGGCCAACCCCCTAACCCACCCCCCCCCAAAAAAAAAAAAAAAACAAATATAATCCAACAAAATATCCTTGCAAGAGTGAATCAATCCCAAACAATAATCTAAATCAATCTGACCTGTATGGTATGTGATATAGTTTCAAGGATTCCAAGACATTCAGCATTTAAAATTGAGTAATGACCCAAAATCAATCAACAAGGTGGAAAACTAAATCTAAATCAAACTGACCTCCAAAATCTTAGGTTTTGTCATCTCCACAACATTGTCTTGCATACAATAAATACAATAAGTGCTTTATTTTAAATAAGTTCAATGCAAGTCAATGAATGCATCAAGGTGGAAAACTATGCCTTCACCATATGAAAGACACTGCAAATATTATCTATTTGTTCACGAGCATCAGAGTGCATAGTTTATGTTGATCCCCACTATAAAAGATTACCAATTATGAAAGTAAATGAACAGTGGAATGGCACATCAAAAACATTACAAGTGAAGGAATGGAACCAACCTTTTCATGATGAGATGCGATGTGGTTCTTCAGCTTGTATTCATGAGCATATCTCTTTCCACATTCTGAGTATGGACAGATATGATAGTTTTCTTGTGAATGTGTTTTCATGTGAGATCTCAAGTTGAAGTCCAAGGAGAATGCCTGCATCAAACAAAATCAAGCTTAGATAGAAGTACTGCACTGAATAATAAGTGGTGCATCCACCACAACACATGTAAAGAAGACATCCGAAGCACATGACATACAATAATGTAAATAAGTCATCAATCAGTCACAGATGATATCTCTCACAAAGCCTAGAACACTGAAAACAACAGTTTTCTGCCTTAGATCCATGCTCAACTTGAAGCAACTGTTTCCTTTGAAGCTCCCAACCATCTGCCAAGTGCAACAATCAACAAACAAACAACCACCCCTTCCCTGTTTCTTTAAAAAAAAAAAAGTGCAGAGGGAAAGAAGGTTTCATAACCTATCCAGCCTCGAAACCTAGTAGTCCAAGGCATATTAAGTTATGAAAGACTGGAGCTGTTTTATAAAACAATTCTAATTGAAAAAGGAAATCAGGAATTCTTGCACAAATGTGATGTTTCTCCAACTGATTGTTTCCCATGAATTTGGAAAACCCAGTTTCTGTTTATAAGTTGTTCACCACTTTCTGAATGAAAAATAACATGTAAAGATGACAGTCTTTTGTTTTTAGATAAAAACATTATTTATTTATTTTTTAATAAATAGATGCATATCCAATTTTCCATTAGAGAATGAAAACAAGAAATGAAGAACAAAATTGAAATTGGAAATGAATTTTTTTTACTACTTAACTGTCTCCAAATTGCTGAACTTAAAATATAGGTTCAAAGTATAATTGCAGAATTTGGAAAAATCAACAAACTGGTTGTTAAATGAGACTTACAAATAATAAGAAACCTGAATGGAAGACAGTAATGGAAGACTAATTTGGGCACACAAGAAACATAAATAAGTTTACTTTTATAGAGAACATAGCAATCTAACCATCAACATGTCAACTAATTACAAGAAAACAGTTAGTGAAAGATTCATCACCTTACCACAGCCTTCATGAGGACATATAAAATCTCTTTCACCAGTATGAATTAAGAAGTGTCTTTTCAACTTGGAACTATCTAAAAATTTCTGCAGCATATACACACCACGTAAATGCCATAATACAAGTTTAGAAAGAGGAAAGAGTAAAATAAAACTTGTGAGAAATATAGCATTTGAAAGCTAAACATAGATTGAAAATAAGCTTTTAGCTAAAAAATTACACTTATGCATACACCGGCTCAATCATTACAGAAATCTATGCCATATATGAAGGTTCGTTTTTCAACAACAAATAAATTTGACCACTCTTGTTTTGCCCATTTAGTGTTGGTGGCATTGGCAAGTCCAATAAAATTTTAATATAAATTTGGTTGTGGCATCTAGGTATAGCAGTCCAATTCCATATCAAGCTAAAAGCCCAAAAAAATAACTCAAGTCTTTTGAAAAAGCATTTAAGATTTCCAATTAAAACAGGGATGAGCAGCCAGCCATGAAAGTAATGATCTAAGAAATGCATCTGAATTAATGTCAACAGCATAAAAGCTCTACCATTCCGCCAACTCCAGTCCACTTGTTCTCCAGCCAAGAATGGGGTTCTAAGCCAGGCCAGCCTACCCAGATTGTCTTTTCTAGTACCCTTGTCCAACTCTACTAATAAATCCAAGTAATTCCATACAACAAGAAGACAAAGGATGTAGTAGGCACATCAAACAAAAGAATTCAATAGAACATCAGATCTTCCTGCTTGGGCATGCGTCCCCAGGGAATCGAAAGATACTTCATGCTAAACATATTTTTTGGTCTACAAAATTCCCATGGTCACTAACCAGCCAAAACAAAACACCATGGATTTCCTACAGAGCAAATGAACTTCCAAATAAAGCACCAATCCTAGAATTATGACACTTTATTTAAGGAATTATCCTAAAACATATCACTATAAGAAATCCAACACATCCCAACAACCGAGTTCAATCACTTTCAGTACTCGATGAATTCTCAAGAAAGAAACTATTGACCTGAACTCCCTATCCCACAAGGCTCAATGAATTCAGTACTCGATGAATTCTCAAGAAAGAAACTATTGACCTGAACTCCCTATCCCGCAAGGCTCCCATTGCTCCACTAACCAATTCTACCACCAACCATAGAAGATAGCCCTGAAATCAATCTATCTTTCAAACAATTCTTCATATCTGACAGAAACTATTAACACAAAACAAGAACCTTATGTTCAATTACATTAATAATCCAACCTCCAATGAAGCATGAAGATCTTTCCCTCTCAGATTAACATCAATTAATTTGACGAAGCCATCCCAAAAACATAACAAGACCTCAGAAGTCATGCACTTAAACATAAAAGTTCAATGGAATAGAAGATCCATATAAAACGAAAATCAGAATACTCTTGACAACAACACTATGATTTCTTGCCTTCATTGTATGTTGAGGAGAAGAATTCATTCACGATATTGTAAGATGATGGAGAAGAATGCTTTTTCATTGACTGAGAACAAGAGTTGTTGCAAAAGTACAGATAGGTGGAGTGCAGACAAGTAACAATCTCTTACATTAATCACTATGCAAGGTCAACTTAAGATCCAAAATAAGCTGTAAAGTAAAAACAGTTGATGTAATGCATTCAGATTCACTAGAGAGTTTTGTATTCCAATCATCTAATTCAAAACTTCCACAAGAGGATCTGCCCTCTTTTTTAACCTTGGCAGAGTCCAGCTTCATGCCAGCTCATCTATGAACAAAATCTCAGTTGAAATCATAGCAGGTAACATAGACATTGAACCAAGAAAGTAAACATGATATGGCATACATACAAGGTACAAACAATCAAAGGTTTCACCAAAAAAATCACAATATCTTCAAGAAACAAAATAAAACCTAAAAAGGTTAAGCCAAGCACCTTTCCACATCCCTCATAGTGACAAACATATTGTCTCTCTCCATGTATATGAGAATGCTTCCTCAAAGCACCTGCATCAATAAAGGTCTTTCCACACCCTTCAAAACTGCAAAGGAAAAGAACTTCAGTAGTAGGCTCTGGTTCTGGCTCCGGTGCCGGTGGCTCTTTTGCCTTTTCTTTCAAGACATTCAAATGATTCTCTGTAAGTAACAGATCAAAGAAGAGAGTTAAGTAAAATTAGCATAATCAAACTAATAAATAAAATTTCATTCAACTGAAAAAGCTCTCAAAAAGTTTATCTTCCATGACTGCAAGAAGGCTCTACATAACAAAACCTCAGCAGAGCAAATCAATTGCCAAGTCTTACATTGTTTACATTGAAATGCTATTAACTCAAGAGACAAGTATATTATTGATGATTTCTCAATAGATTTGTCCAAAGAAACATATCAGATTTTATTTATAACAAGAAAAAAAAAGATTCAGACTTGAATAATTTACCTGCTACCCATTTGAAAAGAGAACACTTTCCACCTGTTGCCACCACATCTTGAGGCACCCTGGGACAACAAAAGCAGCATCGATCAGATTGTTTGCTTAACTCTCATCAACCCAAGTTCCAAAAACAGAACACCTAACCTAGATCTCCAAAGAAACCAAACATAGAAGAGCTAGAAGAAAAGAAAAAATCATTGCTTGAACGAAAAAATCGAGTCTTCTGGCTCCTAAATCAGAAACCCAAAACAAATAACAATGAAAAGAAAGAAATATAATTGTACAAAAAGTAAAGATAAGAGAATTAGTGAAATTACCATTCTTTGATCCATTTAACAGCAGGAGTCTTTGATTTGATAATGGGGCGTCTCTCGAATATATTTTGAGTGAACTGATGATGTTGATGAGCCTCCATCTTTTTCTTCAAAGAAAGCAAAAGGTACTTTGATTTAATTGAGGTTTAGGGTTAGGGTTTGCATGAGAGAGGGGTACAAGTAGATAGAAGGAAGATGAACAGTACAGAGCCTCAACGGTGTCCCTGTCTCTCGGGAAAGCCAAGGCTGGGCTGCCTCAGTAATCCACTTTTTATATGTTAGTTTGGTTAATTACAAATCAGTAACCTGAATATGATAGAGATTGCAATCCAGTTCTTAATTGATAAGTTATTGCCATCATGCTCATCTAATTAATAGATCTAGGTTCATCAACTATAAATTAACATTTGGTAAACTAATAACTTTAATTAAATGATATTTTTATTCTTTTTTTATTTAAATATAAAGTTTAAATAGTATCTTAATTAATTCATAAATTTTCATGATTATAAAGGTATTAATTTATAGAATTTTAAATGTAGTTATTTATAGGTAAGTTTGTTTAAAATTTTAAATTCTAAGCACCAAATTAATAACTAATAAAAAATTTAATATTTCAATTGGGTGAGAAAAATAAATGATTTATTTAGAATATTCATAAAAAAAACTTGAATTAACCAAAAAAATTATTCGAGAAATTAAATTTAAACTAAAAAAAAATTAAAAAAAAATTTGGTTTTGGTTTCAAATTTTATAAACTAAAAAAAAAACCCAACCAAAAATCAAACTAAAAAAGTGAGACTATATATAATCAAATCTAAACAAAAAGCTCATTTTTGTCTCACAAAATCAAGACTTCAATGAAAATACTCAATTTTATTTATTTATTTATTTATTTGTAGCTCATTTGAATTTATTCGGTTTTAATAAAACTTTGGTAAAACCAAATTGATTCAATTAAAATCAATTTGGTTGAATTTTTTATTTAAACTCAACTGTTTAAAATGATGTTTAAAACTAATGTGGGTTATTATTAAAAAAATAAATAACAATTCAAGATTCCAAATACAATAAATATTGTCCTCTTTTTTTAGCTCATGCGAGGCTGTATATAATTTATATCTCCATACTTGTGTTGAAATTCAATATCAATTAAGATTTAGGCTAATAGAAAAAAAAATTGTATTGAAATTCAATATCAATTAAGATTTAAGCTAATAAAAAAAATTGTAATAGACTAGTTTATTAGAATCATTGTTTAATTAGAATATTAGATTTCTTATTAGATTAAGATTTTATTTGAGTAATTTAATTCATTTAATTCATTTATTATCTAGGAACTAGGGCTATAAATAGGCTTTTTATAATCTTAAATATTATATACAAGTATAAAGAGATATAGATAAAATCTATAAAGATGTATCTTTTGATAAAACTATTAATAAAATATCATTCTTATTCTTGTTTCGTAACTTTATTTTTATAAATTAGTTATCACACTCTATCCTTTTTTTTCAATAAGCAGCATCAGAGTTTAGGTTTGATTATTAAATATGGTCGATTCAAACTTTCTACTTCAATGTCCTAAGTTGACACAGAACAACTATGAAACTTGGAGTATTCGAGTAAAAATTTAGTTAGGTTCCCAAGATATATGGGATATAATTAAAAAATGTTTTGAGAAGCTTATAAATAGAGCAACATTGACTTCAGCCCAAAGGGTGGCCAGCCCAAAGGGTGGCCATGTAACCGGCATAAAGGAAGAATTAACTAGCACTAACAATCAACTATTAATATCTAGATGGCATCACTTGTAAGATAGTGGTCAATATAACCACCACCAAATAAGCATAGAAAGTTTTGCAAGAATCAAACTAAAGGGCTGACAATATAAAAAAGGTACGTCTACAAAAATTACATGGTGACTTTGAAAAATTACATACACTTGAATTAGAGAATATTTCAAAATACCTTGCGAGAGTATTAGTCATATGCAATCAAATGAGGAGATATGGGGAGAAGATAGAAGAGACATATGTGGTAGAGAAGATCTCACGCTCGCTGTAAAAAAAGTTCTATTATATGGTGGTCATAATAGAGGAGATGCAAAATATGGATATTCTTTCAATACAAGGTCTCATGAAAAAATTGCAAGCCCCATGAGAAAAAAAAATCAATGAAATTCAAGATGATATGGGTGCACAAGCACTTTTTTCAAAGCAAGATGGTTTTGGATATTCCCAATGAGAGAAAAAAAGAAAATTTGAAAGAGAAAGTCAAGGCAACCTTAACAAATCAAACAGTCAACCAAATGAAGGGAACTAAAAAAAAAAATTTGAAAGAGAAAGTCGAGGCAACCTTAACAGATCAAACAGTCAACCAAATGAAGGGAACTAATTGATCAATTCAACTGGTAATAGCAATCCAAAATCTAAATTTGATAGCAGGTTTGACAAATCAAAAGTTAAATGTTAGAAATATCAAAATACAAGTCATTATGCTAGGAATTGTTAGAATCTAACTAAGAGGGTTGAGGAAAATACAAATCTTGTGATAAAAAAAAAAAAAAAAAGCCACTCTACTACTAGTGCATAATGAAAGAATGCAAGACAAAGAGAACATGTGATACCTAGACAATGGAGCTAGTAACCACATGGGTGGAGACAAAAACAAGTTCATGGAGCTTGATAAAACTTTAAATTGTGTTATCTACTTATCAAATAGATGTCATACTAAAAGCTTGAATGGCATGATTCAAGTACAAAAGGCATGAAGTAGAAGAAAACCAAGAGTCTCTTAATTGAAAGTTTTTGGAAGCATTGGTTATGTGCATGTAGATGATCAAGTAAGGACCAAGCTAGATGACAAGACCAAAAGGATAATTTTTGTGGGCTATGACCAAAAGTTTAAAGGATACAAACTTTATGACAAGACCAAAAGTTTAAAGGATACAAACTTTACAATCCTAATAAAGAAATGATGGTGATTGGTAAAAATGTTGAGTTCAATGAAAAAGGGGTATGGGATTGACAGGTAAATTATGGTGAAAAATATTATTTTTTACTGACTTTTAATGAAAATGAGAAAAGATATGAAGATCATCAAGAACCTATAATTATTTCTTCACAAAGACCAATCAACTTAAATTTTTTTTCTAGTGAAAGCTCCAAGTAGGGCACTCCACTAAAAAAAATAAAAAGACTTAATGAATTATATGAGATAACTAATCATATTTAAGGATGTAATATTACATTGTTATCTTGCTACATGTGATATTCTAGTATTTTGAGAAGCAATAAATGATTCAAAATGAAGAATTGCTATGGATGAGGAGATTGCAAGAAAAATAACATATGAAAATTGGTTTATAGACAAAAAAAAAAAAAGAAGTCAATAAATGTTAAGTGGATCTATAAAGAAAAGAAGAATACCAAAAGAGAAAAAGAGAGGTACAAGGTGAGATTAGAAGAAAAAAGCTATAGTAAAAAATAAGAAATTAATTACAATAAAATTTTTGTTTTAATTGGTAACATTAAAGATAAGCTACAAGAAATTGAAAACGTACAAGTCCAAAAATTAATCTTATTTGAAAAAGTTACGAATCTAGTTGAATATTTAGAAACACAAAAATGGTTTGAAAAAATAAAATTAATGTTAAATATAATAGTGAACTACCTTCATCAAATTTTGATGAAATATAAACAACATCAACACTATTAAAGCAAGACATCTTGAAAAAAGAGGAAATAAAATAAAATAATGACAGTTGGTATTAAGGGGAAGTGTTAAAGTTCAATATTAACTAGAATTTAGGCTAATAGGATTTAGAGTTTATAAAAAAATTTAATATAGCTAAAAGATGAATTATAGTTAATGTATGAATCTTTGATGAAAAAGAATTTATAAAAGACTAATTTATTAAAATTTTTATTTAATTAGAATGTTAGATTCCTTATTAGATTATGATTTTTTTAGTAGTTTAATTCTTTTATTATCAAGGACTTGAGACATCGTAAGAGGCTTCTAATTTTAAGCATTATACATAAATATAAAAAATATAAATAAAAACTATAAAGGTATATCTTTAAAAAAAACTCTTAATAAAATAGCATTTCTCTCATTTTTCTTTTTATTCTTTAGTTTTAATTTTATAAATTAGTTATCATGCCCTATCTTCTTTTTCAACTGCTTGTACTTTTTTATAATTTATTTAATGTACATTCACTGGCTTAGAAAGACATAACTAGTTAAGCTCTAAGGGGTGATAATTCATCAAATGCTTCGTGTATGGAATCCATCAATTGTTGTAGGAGCTAGCTTCATGTTGTTGTGCAGACATTGAATGACAGAAAACCCGCCGAGAGCTTAGGGTTAACCTTTGAGCCAAGACTACTGGGAGGTTTAAAGAAAGGTCGAACATGAAGCTCATCTTTAGTTGCTGCTTCAAGAAATCCCTTGGCAACTGGATCAATATATCGCTTTGCATTATCTTGTTGGCTGTGCTGTTATAGCATCTTGGCCACTTCTCTCAAACAGTCTTGGAAGAACCTCCTGAATTATCTTTATCGAACAGTATCTTTTGTCTCTAATGCTCACTGCATCACGATTTTTGCTAGTTAATTTCTTGTATATAAGATCGAAAAATACGAATTTTTCCTCAAAATTCTCCGTTGTATCATGTCAATGGCGCGCTACAGAAGCTAGATACATGACGGTAATGAATCTTCTGCTTTTGTTTGTTTGTAGGGTAGCATTTGATCGATATTTCGTGAGAGAAAAAAGACAGTGCTAAGGTAGAGAGTGCAGACAGATTTGTGTTGAAACAAAACAAAACTCAAAAAACTATATTTTGCTCTCACGATGCATGTCATCAAGCTTGTAATCTTAACTATTATAATTTCTGTCTGGAAACAACTTCTCACCAATGTAATTAACAAAATTAAACATGTCACATAATCTTTTTCTTTTGTTAGTCTGTAGGGCAGCGATTAATTATTATTTTGTAATAAGAAAAAAAGACATTAGCACTAAGACAGAGAACACGAGACAGAGTTGTGTTTGGTTGACAAGAGACAGGACAAAACAAAATACAACTATGTTTTACGAAACAATATTTCATCAATGTAAACAAAATCAAACATGTCACAGAACATCAATACATGGGCGATCTTAGCACACTCAAGAATTTCAAGATATCGAGAGACGCAAAGGAATTTCGGGAACATTCAATTCGTTTGCTTGCGTCCCACTCTTCCTGGCTTCCTGGACGATGCTATTAATAATATAACCCTTTGGGCAGATAAAGGTTTTCCTTACTGCACAGATGACGCTTACACAACTGGGTGCGACCCATCTTCATCAATGTAATCATGGCAAAGAAAGGAGAAACATAACTGCATGTAGAATCACAGGGCATCAAGCTTAACCTCTGTTGCGCTATTTTCAATAGCTGATTTCCTGCATTTTTTTCGTAGTTGTGTTAGTTCGCCAACAAAAAAAAAAAACTACTGTTGAATGTGGTATTTTGAAAGGAAAAAAGAAAAAAGTCCAACATTTAAATGATTATTCGAGTGTAGTAATATAAGCCAATATCTCCCATAAATATGCCTTCATCCCTTTAGAAATGTCACAGTTTGCATCTTCACATTTTGCCTGCTGCCATTGCTCAGCCAATTCTCTTGGCCTTCTCGTTAGTATCACGCTCCTCATCAGACTTGTCCAACTGGGCATTTGTACTCTTTCAACCAAACAATTCTTATCCATCCCCTTAACAATTTCAGTAATGGATGGACGATTTTCTTCCTTGCAAGACACACAACGTGCTGCCACATATAACAAGTGCTTAATCGTGCCCTCCATGAATGTTGGCAGTGCAATTCTTGTGTCGCATATCTCCATCAATCTTTGCTCTTCAATCAATGGCACTGCCCACTCAACAATTGAAGATGGCGACCTCGAGACATCAATCACTTTCTGACAACTAATGATCTCTAACAAAACAACTCCATAGCTGAAGACATCAATCTTAGTGCTTAGTTTGCTTGGAGTGGTGTAAGAAGGGTCCAAGTACCCAAGAGTGCCAGCCGGTTGAGTTGCATGATCATGACTTGATGAGTCTTCTTGCAACACTGAGAGTCCAAAATCTGCCAACTTAGCCTTCCAATTTATGTCAAACAAAATATTAGCAGATTTGATATCTCTATGGATAACCAAAGGCTTGCCTTCATGAAGGAATTGGACTGCCCTTGCAATTTGAATAGCGATTTCTACACGTTTAGGCCATGGTGGTGGAGTGGCATCAACATGGAGCAGGTCATGGAGAGAACCATTAGGCATAAACTCCATAACCAAAACCCTGTTCTTTGAGTTGTGATGATAAAGACTCGTTCCAAGAAAGTTGATGACATATGGACTTTCATGTAGGGAAGATAGCACGGATATTTCGTTCTCAAGTTTCTTGGAGTTGTCAGCAGAGACATGATCAGTACCAAGAGATGATGATTTCTTGATTGCAACAAGCTTATTTTCTTCAAGTATGCCTTTGTAGATTGATCCATGGCTTCCTTTGCCCAAAAGTCTCGAAGGAGAGAAACTCCCAGTTGCCTTTACAAGTTGTTGATAGTCAAACACATCCATCTTTCTTGTTCTTAGCAACTTGCTGTGTTTGACAGAAAAGTGAAAGAAAGATGAGTAGCACTACTGGCTCTGGCTTCTAGGGCTTGCAAAATGTAAAGGAAAAGGCGGTGTAGGAGGCAGAGAATAATGGGAGCTTAGGATGGCATGAAAAGGAAAATTATAATGGAAGAAAGGCAAAAGCTTCTTCCTAGTTAAGAACAAAGGGGGGCATTTTTTCCCCCACCACATTTTCTTGGTCCATCTTTTTATTAATTTTAATACATGTATAACAAGTAGTATTATTTTTGATAATTCATGTATAAAAAATAATATTATTACCTAATACATCAAGAAAACCTGGGAGAGTTCATGGAGGAGAATCGTGAATAATGAAACTCTTCTTTTTTTAATTTCATTTTTTTCATTTATTTCTTAAACTTTTTTAATAATTATTCAAGTTGTCTTTAAATTGGTCAAGTCAACTGAATCATATCCAAATAATTTTTATATATTTTTATTTTAAACATATGATAGACAAAGAATTGAGTTAATAAATATTTTTTTATCATATTTATCTCTTTTTTTTCAATTTCATTATCATAATTTTTTTAATAGTCAGTCAGGTTACTTTTGCACACTGAAATTAATTTGGTCATGCATTGTTAATTCATATTCAATTATATTTTAAACTTAAAAAATAATAATAAATCAAATTAAAAGATTTCAAAATTAACTTATTAGATCAAGTTTAATAATATCAAATAATTATTCATGTTATAAGTACGTTTTACTTTTACTGTTATAATAAAACAATATTATCTGACCCACATCATACCTCAGTCATATAGAATTAATTATAATTATCATTAATTGTTTAAAGATATTAGTTTACAGGTTTGACCTGTAATTGTTTTGTTCAACACTTCACCTATAATAAGATTGCTGTTTATCATGATTCAAAGGACAGTTTTATATAAAGAATGATTCGATGTTCTAAGGATGCTTAAAAAATTTCTTAGATTTTTTTATTTTTTTCAGCTTAATCCATACAAAGAGAAAAGGACAGTACTCCTAAGTGAATAAAAATCATATCACTTGATATCTGAGCTATGATTTTTATCCAGAATCATGTGCATCTTTGGTGTTCATCATATTCTTGATTACTTCTGCACCTACTTAGAAAATGGCTAGTGTACAAGGGAGGGAGGAACATGGAAAGGGGTAGTGGAGAATCGGGATTTTTGAACAATGATGTGGACCTCGAGCTACATGCCAAGAAAGTTGTTGAATTGAGCTCTAGTTTTACAACTTTATTTATGAGATGCACCGTTTTAACCTCGCCTTGAGCTTCATGCTAAGAACATTATTGAATTAGATTAAAGTTTTACGACTTTAGGCTATGTTTGTTTATGTGATGCACCACGTATAAATCCCGAGTTTCATGCTAAGAAAGTTGTTGAATTAGACTTGAGTTTTACAACTAAAATTATGTTTAATGTAGTGCATGCTATAAATAAACAAGTCTAAATTAAAAAATATCATTTGGTTACTAACATGAGATAATAATTAAAAAAATATAGATTTAAAAAAAAAAAAACATGAATTGCTAACTAAGCACAACCTAGAATCTTACCGATCAATTCCAAAAAAATGAAAAATATTATTTTTGAATAAAACAATAATACCGTATACTTTTTTTCTTCCCAATATTGCTACATATATGATTGTTAATTTGATAGATTTAATCTATCTTCACCCGTATAGAAGAAGAGATTGCCCAAATTTAATTCAAATTAAATAAATCATACTGTCCTCAACTGTATCCAGTTTTTTTTTTTTATCAAGAAATAAACCAATCTAGCACATCGGCATTAACAAATATCTCTTGGGTATGCTTCAGTGGCTCAAAATCATTGATATTAAACCCGATTCCGATTTGAGAGTTGATTTAATTAAAAAGTTAAATTTTGGGTTAATTTAGAAAAATTTTAAAAAAATAAAAATATTAATATTTTATATTAAAAAAATTTGAAACAATACATGTATAGACTATAAAAAAACTAATTATCTTATATCAAAAAGTTAAAAAAAAATAAAGGATATAACAAGAAATATGAAGTGTAGTAAAATATGCAAGACTAACTATTCATAAATTAATTTTATAATTTTTTTAATTTATTAAAAAAATATATAAAAGAAAAATTAGGTTTCAACTGAAGGTTAATGGGTTTCAGGTTAACTTAGTGGGTCACCCGAGCTTGACAATGTCAATTGCAAACCCAAGTTTTGTTTTTTTTTAACCTAATTAAGACCTCAAGCCATCTAGGTCCTGAGTCAACTCGTCAAGCAAGGTTTTATAACCACGCTAAAAAATATATTTTAAATATAACCACGTTAAAAAAAATATTTTAAATATTATCTTTATAAAGGGATTTGAATTTCAAATCAAAAACATATTAGGATTTACTAGTTATTGTTTAGGTGGAATAATTTCTTTTTACAAAAAAAAAAAACATACAAGCTTTTCAAAAGTTCTTTTTTTAATATAATTATAAATTAAAAGGTTTATACATGCATTTAATTAAATATATCGAGATCATCTATGCCAGTAAATACAAAAAAAACAAAGTGCCCATGCATTTAATTAAATACATTGAGATCATCTATGCCAGTAAATACAAAAAAAATAAAGTGCTAATGTGTTTATTCAACTCGTTTCATTGCAGATCAAATAATTTTTTCTAAAGCAAAACAATTAATGTGTAGATGTTATTAACTTGTTTTTTTAAATTAAGTAAGAAATACAATCGTGAATCAAAAAATTGATACTTATATATAATAAAATATAGTAGCAGATCATATACATTAATAAAGACATGTAAAATCTCAAGTGAATTTTTAATGTAGTAGAAGAATGAAAATAATGTTGCAGTTGCTATAGTGAAATGTCATTTCCTAGTCTTTGTATAATAATTTTTGAACAAAAATATGTAAAGAAAAAAATAAAAACAAATTATCAAAGAATAAAGATAAGATAAAAAGAAAGATATAAATAGACCAAGTGTAGAGTAATAAATATTCAAAGTGTAAAAAATAAAAAGTAATATTTTTTCAAAAACAAAGTGTAAAGAAAAAACTAAAAATAATATTAGAAAAAATAAAGATTAAAAAAAAAGATGATAAATAGACCAAGTATAAAGTGATAAAAATATCAAGTATAAAGAGCAAAATAAAAATAAAACTTGTTTTTTAACAAAGAAATTATCACAAACAAAAACAATTGCAATTAAAATAATTAGGACCAAACTTGAAAGATTAAAAAATTATAGAAGATGAAATTGAAAAACATTTGTAATATGATGGATTATTTCTAAATTAAAAAATACTAGGGTGAAATAAAAAAAATTATTGAGTTGTGTCATAACCCATTTTTGGACCCCCATAAAAAAATAATAAACTACAACAAATCAAAAATATTATCAAAAAATATAAATAGTGAAAAATGATGTTAGCGCATCCTAAAAATGATTAAAAATTAGTTGAGGAGGTTAAAAAATACAAAGATTAAAACTTGATAGTATTTCATTAACTGATGACAGTCATGTTGACAAAGAAAATTCAATTTAAGTAAGAAAAGTCCAAAATCAGATGTTTATGGACTCAATTAAATTTTATTGAAGGTTTAATTGAATTTATAGAGAGTTTGATTGCAAGAAAAATTGATTTTGGAGTCGATTTATGGTTTAATTGGAAGAAATTAAAGTTTTGGGGTCAAATTATAATTTTTGAAAGTTAATTTGATCAAATTAAGAGCTTAATTGCATCAATATTGAAGTTTGATGGTCATTTAAAAACTTAATTGAAGAAATCCAAAACCAAAAACCAAAACAGAAAAGACGCGTAAGTATAGGGGTTGGAATTAAAACCAGTCAAAGGCTCAATTAAAGAAATTAGAAATTTATTACTCAATTAAGGGTCAAATTGCACAATATCAAAACCAAAAATTAAAAAGACAATCAACTTTAGGGCTGCTATTGGATTTTTTGATTTTTAGTAGGGATGCAATTGCATTGATTTTTAAATCAAGATTTGCAATTTAGGACTTGATTGAGCAAATTACAAATTAGGGACCAATATGAAAGTTGACACATTTGACCAAAACGATCAAGTGTCTCAAAGTTAAAAAATCATATTGTATTTTTCATACACCAAAAATACTATTTTAGCATGCATTTTGACTTTAATAACTAATTTATTAAAGTAAAGAGAATATTGGTCAAAATTTCAAAAACAACAAAAAAATTTATTTTGTTTTATTTTAATATCAGGGATTATGAATTTATATGTAAAACGTATTCCTGATATTAAAAAGATAGTTTTTTTTTATTAATGACATAGAACACTTAAGGTTTTACTTGATAAGATAAAGATCTCCTTGCAGAGAAAGACTTTTCTTACCCTTAGACAGACCAACGATTAAAAACTATAACATGACTTTAGATTTGAACAAATAAAATAATACAGTCTATCTTAGATAGAGCGTATTTGGGATATTAATATCTTTTTTTTACGTAACCAGTCTCCGTACTCGATCTCATATATCAGTTAGGATTCCTAGTGACTAAAACATTACGTGGTGACTCCTATTCAAAATTTTTAATGATAAAAGACACGAATTTCTTATCTCTTTATATTTTGCTGAAAATACACCACATGCATCCCACTTTTCCTGGATAATGGACAATCGCAACGATGCCACACATGTGCAACAAATTGTAACCCAATAGAATAAAAATAAAAAAACAGAGAGAGAAAATCAAACTAAAAAAACAACAAAACAAAAGTTAAAAAAATAAGGCTAAAAATAAAACGTCAATTTAGAAAAAAGAATAAAGAAAAAGAGCGAGTATCTTAAACTTAATATAATCTTTAAAAGTCACTTTTCGTGAAATTTGTTTTCTATATTTAATCAACAAGCATAATTATCAACTAATTTAATTTTAAAAAATAAAATTAATAAAATATTAATAAAAAAATTTATAGATACAATTAAAAAATAAGATAAAATTTGATAGGAAAAACCCAAAAAGAATGCAATTTAATAAAAAAAATATAATCTCAAGTAAAATAAATATTAATTAAAAAATAAACCAAATTTTAAAGATTAAAAAAATTCACAGACATTCGTAAACACTAAGCTAACTCAGACGAACATTCAAATCTTAAAAAACTTGTAACCTATTGAATTCTAAATCCAGATCTTATCAAGAAATTTATTACAAACCACTTTAAAAATATAATTCTTTTCAAAAAACAATTATCTAAGAAAAGAAAAATAACAAAAAAAACTTTTAACGAACTCGACTGTAAACTTATATCAACAAATCAAATACATGATCTACAACATAAAATTAAAATCTTTATAAATAGAAAAGCAAAAAAAAAAACATTAGCAAAAAAATGTGTTAAAAAATATTTAAAAGAACACAAATTAACTCAAGTTAATTGCTATTTTTTCAAATATATTACCTAGATCATGAGATTGAAATAATCCCATTAAAAACAAACTCTAAAAAACAAAAAAGAAAGATTCTTAATCAAATAAATATTGAGGGATGAAAGTGAAAAAATAAAAAATAATAATATAAAGCCAAAAAAATAACAATTAAAGGAATTATAACTAAATTCAACATAAAACTGAAATGAAATTAAATGCCTAGAAAAAAATTAAATGAAATTAAATATCCAATAATAGAATTGTAAAAAAACAAATTCATTAAGAAAATGTCTAAAGACATATCAATTAAAAAACTTAGAACCAAATTTAATATAAAATTTAAATGAAAATAAGTGTAAAGGGGGAATTGAAAAAAAAAGTCAAACAAGAAAATAATTCAAAAATTAAAAAAATTAAAACAATAAAAGAACTAAATTTAAAAGTAAATTAAATAATTAAATAATCAAGAATGAAATCAAAAATAAAATCCAATTACAAACAATCAATATAAATAAAACAATTACAAATAAAAAAAGAAGATTGAATAAAAACAATTAAAAGGCTAGTATGATTTTTCGCATGACCAACATGCAATTCAATTAAAAAAAGAAAAAGACAAAAAGAATTTCATGTCATATAACATTGAACCACCATACAAATATCACTCGTAAAAAAAAACACTGAAACAAATCAAATGATGTAGTAAAATCACATATCAAATGATGTAGTAAAATCACAACTACAACTGGTGGAACCATATCAAATGATGTATTAAAATCACAACTACAACTGGTGGAGCCAACCAAACACCCTGCTTGAAGATAGCATATCACATATCAAATGATGTAGTAAAATCACAACTACAACTGGTGGAACCATATCAAATGATGTATTAAAATCACAACTACAACTGGTGGAGCCAACCAAACACCCTGCTTGAAGATAGCATAGTGGCTGTGCATGTAAGGTACGTGTCAATAGCTTTTTTATTTTTTAGGTGAAAAACCCAAGAATACCCTTGGGACTTAACAATATTAACAAACAAACCGTGATGAAATTGCAATTATTCCCTGAAGAAACACCCTTGTATAGAAAGCATTGGATTATTTTATTAAAGGGTTATTTTAGTAGTTTTAATGAGCATTTAAAAATCCAATTACCAAAATAACCTTGCACAATCCTCAAAAAGACATTTATGTTATGGTAAAAAGATCATCCTATCCCTAAAGTCAAGGCAAAAGATAAAATAACTAGGAGACAAAGGTCATAACACTATTGTAATGAATAGTGTTTTGTGTCCTGTGACAGTATATCCACAAAGAGAAATACTATTTTGGATAATAATATTAAGAATCATCCCCTATGGTCAATTGCAATGTTTTAAGGTACTGCCATACAAGGACCACCTTCCATGATCCTCTCTGCTGTATTACAAGCAACAATAGTGAATGCAGTTGTAGTGTCAACGTCTGACCAAATTGTGTAGGTTCACGGCTATATGGTGGAAAAGTAGATATGGGGATGTATAAGATACTAACATCAGAAGCCTATCCAGTTAAGCTATTAAAATCACAGCCAAGAAGGTGCACCGTTGAATCTTGAACGCATTTGAAACTATTGTCATGAATAACAGTTGCTAATGGATCAAACCCGAAACATGATCCAGAAAACCACATTCTAGTGTTAAATCAACTATCTACAGAACCACACGACAAGAGCCAAGTCGCATGATAATTAACAATCCATTCAAAACTATTGTCATGAATAACACTTGCTAATAAACCAAATCCAAAATCTATTGCAAAAAACAGCACTAGTGTCAAGTCTACAATCAACACTGATGTTGGAACCAATTCGCATGCATCACAAGATGAACCAATTCGCATAATAATTGGCAATCCATACACCAACCAGATGCTGCTTAAAGCACAATGAAATGCTAAATATGAACTCATTGAATATAATCCGTATCCAATCAAAAAACACAATTAATCTGATCTAAATCCAATTAACCAGTTCTAGTAAAATTTTGCAACATGAGTGTAAACCATTGAGAAGAAAGACGCAAGAAATAGTAACTAGGCATATGCTTAATCAAAAAGAGAGAACCCCATATCATCATCACTCTCAGGCTCCTCTTCCTTCTTTTTTTCCTCAGCAGCAGGTGCTTCAGCTGCAGCTGCTGCACCTCCTGCTGGAGCTGCTGCTGCACCACCACCACCAAAGCAGGCACCACCGGCGCTCCCACCAATGACCACCTATATACCACACAAAATTCACCCATACCATCAGACAACTAAAACGGTCGTGAAATTCCAGATCCACCCTTACCATATTTAGCACTATAAATCCTAATTAATAAGACAATTGCATTTCAAATAATAAAATATTTGCATAAATACTATCTGATTTATTAGCAAATAAGACGATAATAATTCATCATGAGATTATAAATCAAAATAATTAGATAAAAATAGAGAGAAAGAGAGGCGAGTACCTGGAAAACAGCGGAGGAAGGAGTGACGTATGAGAAAGAGGACTGCACGGCGCCGGATGAATCAGCGGAGATAGCGGACTGGACGAGTTTCCTTTGCAATTCGAAGGTGGAGGAGGCGGAAGCCTCGATATTTCCGTCTGAGATCTGCTTGGCGCTCCACTCGTTACTGGAGCTCCTGCAAACGAATGTGAAAACTCCCATTTTGGTTCCCCTTAAACCCTAAATTTGCTTCGCAACAAACAGAGTGAGAGGGATGGCTCGCAAGTGCCAGAGTGCTGTATTTTTATGTCATGGAAACCTAGGGTGCTTTAAGAGTCCGTTTTATCCCTGAATATGTTTCTTAATTTCTATACTGCCCTCCTGTATATTTTTTATATAATTGAGTGGTTTAGAGAAAAAAAATTAGAAAATAAATCACAAGTAAGAATATATATATATATATATTAAAATAAAATTTAAAAGATAAATGCATATCTTTTATTATATATTTTTCAATAGTTAAATTATTATATAGGTAGTCTATTTATTAAAAAAAAGAGAAAAAAATAAAAACATTAAACCACTTTAAAAAATTCAAGTACCATGAAAAATCAAGAGATTAAATCCAACCCAGGAGTTATCCCAAGAGTTATAAAGTTTAAGAGATTCTAGTAAATATTCAATATATATAATTACATATTTTATAACACTTCCTTTTCAATGAGCATGCATTAAAAAACTCAAAGTAAAAAAAGCTTAGGCGAAGGAAAAGAAATATAATATTTTTTTTGTGATTTCTAAATACTTTATAATTCAATTAAAAAATTATATATATATATATATAATTCAAGTTTCATATTAAAATATTTTATAATTCATAAAAATATCAAATTGCCTCATTAAAATCTTGTAATGTAAAACTTCATAGGAAAAACCTAAATGAGGAAAAAGAAGTATTAATTGCATTGACTTCATCTCAAAAATACATGTCTTATGATAAAAATTTAAGATGATACATTCCAATATTATAAACAAGTCTCTTGAAAGATGAGATTTGTAAAGACTTTATAAATAAATATGTTAAATTATAACTTCACTTGATTGGTTTGGCATTTTTTTATTTTATTGAAGTTCATAAGTATAAAATAATTTTGGTGAGATATCTTTTGTTTTATTTTATTTTAATGCAGTCTTATCTAAATTGAGTGATGCAGACAATATTATCTTTAAACAATATTGTGGGATTATCTTCAATGGTTGATAATTCATTTTTTTTATATAATGGATAATTTACCTTAGCCATATATACTATCTGCCTATTTCTTTGATTGTCATAATTTATAAATAATTTTTTTATAATCTAATAAAATAAACCCTTTCAAGTTTATAATAATAGGCTTTAGGCATTTTGAATCTTTTAGGGATTTTCATATGGATAACTTTATTTAATTATCCCTATAGATATGTTGTAAATACATCAATTAACACATGTATCTAAACTTTATAAAACTACTAAATCAATCAAAAATCCAAAAGTGATTGCATCAATAAATAGAGAATAAGTCTCCTCGTAATCAAAGCCAAGTCTTTGTGATAAACCTTATGCAACAAATTGTGCCTTATACCAAACAATTTCATTATTTTCATTTCATTCTAACAAAAACACACTTATACCCAATAGACATAATACTTTTAGGTATATAAACTACAAGTCCAAATACTTCACATTTTGCATTTGAATTTAACTTTGTTTGAATTGCTTCTTTCCACATTAATAAATCATTTCTATATCGTTATTTTTTGATAGCTTGTGGTTCAATTTTATCATCACGCCTGATGATGTCAAAAACAACCTTTAATGCAAATGCATTATTTATAACAATTTTATTTTGATTTAAAATCTCTTATATGTAAACATAGTTTATAAAGATCTCATTATTTATAGTTACCTAGATCTTTTCAAGAGGTCCCACTTTAGAAGAATCAATATTAGGAGATAATTTTAACATGATATTTATCGTATGTTTTATGGATGAGGAATTTTTAAAAGTACCAATATTTATTTATTGTAATTTATGTTTTCTGGGATTTTTTTTTTGTTAGCACTAACAAGTCTTTTGCACTTCAAAAGTGATATAAATTCATTTATTACTAACAAGTCTTTTGCACTAACATAGATGGTGCATTTGCAGGTAGAATAGGGGATTTAACCCCTATTTTACTATTTGTGAAAACATCTGGTAATTGATTTGTAGTATTTTATTAATGAATTATATTTTTAACTTAAGTTCACATTGATTTGTTCTTAGATCAAAATAAGATAACTTTGAGTTATTCCAAGTACTTTCTTACTGAGCTTCAAGCACTAATTTTTCTTTCCTTAATGATGGGAAATTTTACTCATTCAAAATGTGTTTTAAAAACATCATTAATCAAAGGTTCAAGAAATCTAATAATATATAAAGGAAACCAATATAAATTTATATTCTATATTGTGGATCCATATTGGTCCTTTGTGGGGGGTGGCATAGGCATATATATCGCATAACTAAAAGTTCAAAGATAAAATATATTTGATGGTATACTAAAAACAAGTTGCAAATAAGAATATTTATGGTAAGCACTTAGTTTAATTTTAATCAATGATGTAGCATGTAATATAATATGTCCCTAAATAAATGTAAGCAATTTTGATTTCATAGGTAATGGTCTAGCAATTAATTTTAGACATTTTATAAATGATTTTTCTAGATCATTTTAAGCATATATATGTGCAAAAAGATGTTCAACATCAATTCCAGTATAATACAAAAATTATCAAATATTTGAAAAGTAAACTCATCAGTATTGTTCAATCAAATTTTCTTGATTGGATAATCAAGAACTTACATTAATAGTTATCTAGCAAGGGTAATGTTTTGACTAAAAAGTACGCAAAAATATGATCATTTACTTGATACATCTATCAATGCTATAAAATATCTAAAAAATCTATATGGTAGATGAATAAGTCCACACATATCTCCTTGAATTGATTGTGATTCTATAACAACTTTTAATAGAGATGGTTTAACAATTAATTTACCTTGAAAACATGTAACTCATGGATCTTCACTTGGTAAAAGAATTTTTAGGTTCTTTCAAGGATGCCCATGTAAATTTTTAACAATTCATTGCATCATTATTGATTCTAGATATCCATGTTGATCATGTCAAAGCATAAATATTTTTTAGTCAGAACACTTTTAGTATATCACAATATTTGTTTCAAAAAATTTCATGATCATATAATAAATTCTAGAACAAAAAACAAGTAATTTTTCCCGTACAAGCTTTTAACATGAAACTTGTTAAATAATATAAAGCTATTATTTTTTGCCTTCATTTATTGTTTTAATATAGTAATCATTAACATTAGCAGGTATATTGTTAAAACTTAGTTCAATTTCTTCTAGACTCGGGTAAATATAATTCATCTTTGATGCCCAGTTTTGTGTTATTTGATAACAAAATATTAGCTCTTTTAGAACCTTTAATCATATTTGTTAGATATAATATTGTGGTAACGTTAGCTTTAGTTAATGTCAAATAATCAAAATATTTATTTTTTCTTAAGAATTATGTGCATTGTTGCATTGTTTACCAGACATAAATCTTCATTATAAAAAAAACATATCTCTACTTAAAATTCAATTAAAGTTTACTATTTAACTAAAATAAAATTGACATTGTTTATTGATAATACAATAAAATAAATATCATAATACAAATAAAAAATCTTAATTATTTCCAAGGATTCCACCACTAAATATGTTATATGTTTTATCTGGGTTTTTAAAGAAATCATTAACATCAAGATAAGCATTATGACGTTCAAAATCATCTTCATAAGTAAAATTAATCTCAGTTGCATTTTGTTTATGAGAGACTTGATATAAATTTGTAAGATATTTTCGCACGAGACAAGTGCAAGACTAATGTTCTTGCATGCCAAATTTATAACACTTATCTTCAAGTTTATGTAAAGTCTTGCTCTTTTCTTGTTTGGGTTTATTACATCTCTATTTTTGGCAGTATGTTAGGTTGTCTTTTAAAGGATTATCTCTTCTTTTTTCATTTATAGTTTCCATTATCGACACCCTTGATTCTTTCTTATCTTTTGGACAAAGGTTCAATTCACTTCAGGGAACTTATAGGATGGGATTGACGATTTTCCATCAAAAGCTCATTATTTTATTTAGCCACAATAAGATATGAAATTAGTTTTAAATACCTCTTGAAATTATGTTATTTATATTATTTCTGCAAGATAATATTTTTGGCATGAAAAGTAGAAAATATTTTCTTTAATATTTGATATTTTATGATATTTTCACCATAAAATTTTAGCTGAGGTAGTTTAAAAAAAAACAATTATATTAACTAACCAATTTAAAATCTTGTAACTCTAGGTGTAACCAATTATAATGAGATTAAGGAAGTTCAGCAAATTTTTTATGGCCATATCTTTCTTTTAAATTCTATGACATGATAAGAGGATTTTTTATTGTAAAATATTCAATTTTTAATCTTTTATACATATGGTGACAAATGAAAATTATTATTTTTGCACAATCCTACAACGATGTATTATTTTCTTCTTTAATGATCTTTCCAAAATTCATAGATTTCAAATGAATCTTAACATCAAGGATCAACGATAAATAATTATTTTCAAAGATATCAAGAGTGGTAAATTCAAATTTCATCAAAGTTAATATTATCTATATATAAAAAATAACTTACTAAGTAAAATCATGAATATAAAATAAATAAATTAGTCTTTTAAAACTGCTATTTATTTAGTTCTTTAAAATTACTACTATATTTAATGTATTTAATTCTTCAAAAACTTACAATATTAGTTATCCAGAAACTTTAAATCTTGATGAATAAATTTTTTTTTTGTTAAAATCAATTATAGAACCAAATTATTCCATAAAATGTGAACAATATTAAAAAATATATAAAAATATATATTGAAATTGATACAGATGCGAGATTTCAATATAAATTAATTTGAGTGATCATGCTAATAATATGTTAAGAATTAAAGAACAAGAACATATATATATATATATATATATATATTGAATAAAATTTAAAAAACAAATTCATACTTTTTTTATATATTGTTTTCAATATTTAGAATACAAAACAAGTAGGTAGTGTGTTCATAGGATAAAAGAATGAAAATATTAAAGGATACTAAAAAATTCGAGTATAATGAAAAACTGGGAGATTAAATTCAAGTGTGTATATATACATTTTATAACAAGACTTTAAATTATAAAGGTTTTTCACTCTTTTTAAATAAAATGATTTTGTAATGGAAAAATAATTTATAAATAAAATTCAGCTTGAGTTTGATAAGAGCAACGAGGTTAAGGTCTAAATATTATTCTTTAATTTCTTGAAAGGAAAAGGCAAATGTTTTATCATAAGTTTTCAATTCCATCCTCATTGGCCAAAAAAAATTAATCACTTTCTTTCATTTTTTATGCTTTTTTTAATCATCATTTCATCTCCCCTGGAAGAGATAAAAATAAATAAATAAATAAGAAATCCAATATTTGGCAAATTAAATGTACGCATCAAGTTGATTATAGATTCTCATCCACCGAAAACAAATAAGAAAATTTATAAGATCGGATCATAATGATAGAGAAAAGATAAAATACTATGTGAAGCTAAGATTTTTAAATTTATCAATACGGATTGCAGACATATTTTACTTCAAAACGAAATCTGTTTGACGGGTGATATTCAATACAAAAGAAACATGCTTTGCAGCAAGGCATGATCTTGGGATCCTAAGCAACTATTCCAAGGAACCGAAAAAGAAGTTATAAAAGGAACACAGAAAACGATGATCATAATGAAAAATGAAGCAAAATGATCTATGATTCTATCTGCATCTGTTGAGAATAGCTCTTTTGTTCTCCTGCTTTTGAAACTCAAAGGAAGAGTCCTCTTGCAAAGTTTCATACCTGCTGTAGTTCTTTAAGCTGCTCCTTTCCCATTGAATCTCATGTCCATGCCCAGGTCTTGCTGAACAATGGAGCCTTTTTAGGGTTTTACCGATGTATTTCAGACTTGGAGAATCTTTTTGAGCGAGGAGAAGCATTTCAACAGAACACAAAGACACCCTTTTCTGAAGTGATCATTCTTCTTGCAGAAGCAGTTCCAACAATTCTCTCCAGCTACGACATCCAAAAGCAGAACAGATTGTATCAACAAACTAGGGCTCACGGAGGATGTGTGAACATTGTTTGGGAGGTAGAAGTTACCAGTTTATGGTGCCCCTCTTCCAGCCCTCCACACACACACACCAAAAAAAAAAAATTACAAAAAAAAAACAAACAAACAAACCACCCTGCACAACCAATGTACTAACAGATCCAAGATAAATCAATAGGTTACCTGGAGTTGATCGAATTTAGAAAAGAGCACAGTGCATGTCATGTCATCAGCCCTTTCAAGCATGTTGACAACCTACCAAAAAATAAAGACGAAAAGAAAACTTGAAGGTTAATGAGATAGCAAAAATGGATTCCATGCTAAGTGAAAAGGTAGCTCACTTTAAAGTAACGCTTCAATTAGTTTGCAGAACAATGACAGTCAAAGCTACCAATTTCACAGGAAATATGCTCACCTCCGGGAAGAACTCCTTCCTCTCAGGGAGAGAATAGACTATCAAATTTCGAACACCACCAATCTACTCATCATGAAAAAGAAGGATCCATGATTTTAATAATGCTAAACACCAGTCTTGTGTTGGAAGAAGACTAAAAGAGATAATAGTTGGACCAAGAAAAGTAACTAGCAGTTAAAAAGAGAAATGCCTTGCCTTGTATCTACGGTAAAAATGAAATCTTTCTGTGTAAAGCATGATTTTCTTTTCTCCATTACGAAACCAATTCCGCATACGAGTGACATCCCTTGGTTCGGTGTAGCTAAAGATCAAAGCCAATGTGGGTTATTGCAATTGCAAACTATAGTGGAAAGTGATGTTGCATAATGCAGGACAGATAAATTAACAGACATAACACAACAGATAAAAGGAACAACAAATAAAAGAAGAAGATTCTTACTCTCCAAGCAGACACAGGGATGCATTCTGCGACTTTAAAAAGTTACGAAGTCGAACATATTCATAGTAAGAACTAATAAATAGCATAACCCCACCCTGCAAGAAATTTCATGTAAAGGTAACAATGGCAATTATCTCAAAGCAAGTGAATGCTAAAATTGATCAATATATTTACCTCATCTGAATCTTTAATTTTTGGGAACACCTGCATCAGTAAAAATATCAATATCTTGATATTTGTGGTAAATGAGAAGAGAATCTTGTACTAATCAATCACAGAATTCTTGAAATGCCATTCATTTTCTCACCCCTGAGAAATCCCCATCCACTTGTGAGAGAGTGTGTGTGCACTGACACGCATGAGTCAACTTCTGACAAAGTACACACACTAACACAGAATTGGGTTTAGCACAACAATTGTATGCTCCGTTAAAACAGTGGATGCATGCCTGTCTCCATCTTACACCAAACAGGAAGTAAAAAGTAGGATATTGATGACTTGTTCCTCCAGATGGTTAAATGCTATGATTACATCTATTTTTTCTTAAACATAAGGGTGGGAAAATGCAAGCAAAATTAAATCGTGGGTGTTTCAATTTTTCATCTCTGTCTCAAATGAAAACCCAATGTAATACCTAACAAAATAATGTAGCATATTTATGTCAAGTTGTACTTTTTTTATTGGTTTCTGTTTCTTTATACAGTGATGGAATTAGAAACTATCCCTTCCCTTCCCGTTGGGAATTTTTCCACCATCACATTGGCCAAAAAAAAAATGCTGCTTGTTGCCTTTGGTGCAATAACAAAAAATATATTAAATATCTTGACATCTTGTGCGTTCATTAGAAGAAGCAAACAACCAGTGATAAGAGAGATGCTATTAAATGTTCTATCCACCAAAAAAAAACACATATCCACAGTTGAAATGTACAATGCACACACACACACACACATATTCCAGACCAACCTTCTGAACAAAGAAGTCAAGTCGAGCATTGTCAGCTTCTGCCACAGAGTCTGCATCAAATCGCTGATAAATCTTCAAGGACCAAGATGAACAAAAGCATTTAGCAACAAAACCAAACCAAATGGTTCTATCAGATTTCAGCCATGGATCAGAAATGCAAACTTGTTATCTTCTAACAAATCAGGCAACACAGTTAAGAACAGCTTAAATTTCTCAATGAGCAATTGAATTGCAAAACTGCACAAAACCATTGGAAAAGGGCTAGAAAATCACATGAACGATTCTTTGATCTAAAAAACTCATTTATGTGTGGAGCACATACAAATGTATATAGTTCTAACCTACTCTGTCAAAACATGACTGACTTTGAACAAAAACACCCTTGTATTTGGGTTTCTTCCTATTAATAATTGTAGACACTTTTGATTTTACCATCTACAACGTGGAAATGCCTTTACCATCTTTTTCATTATAAGCATTCTTCCAGTTATTAATTGTAGGCCCATTTCCTATCAAACCAGCACACTAATTAGACCTCTTCTCACAGAGAAGGGATTACCACAGTAATGGGAGATTGAGCTTTGGGAACATGTGATCATTAACAAGTAACTCAGATCCCATCTTTCATCGTCATCTTATTATTACTGTCATTGTTGTTACTTCTATCACACAACTGTCCATAACAATGCAGGTTACCTTAATTATGCACAAATCTTGTTAAAAAAATCAATTCACATGCACATCGTGTATACATATTTTCTTATGATGCACAGCTCTATGTTTTTCTTATTTCCTGGTTTGCTAGGGATTATCACACAGAATATAAAACAGGTTTAATTTGAAACTTTAAGGAAAAAGGAAGCAATATGACAAATTAGAAGATGATGCAATAATTCTAACAGAATATATATACATATAGATGTGTGTGTGTGTCTTTTAAAAAATATGGCCGTTTGAAACAATTTACTATTGGAATTTGGAGACCCTTGGGTGGTCCTGAATAAGATGGAGGACACGTTGCTGCTCTTTTTAGGTTCATGGAAAGGCAAGTTTTGCAGTTTTTCTGAGCATTGGGCTATGCTAGTCAGTATATGAAATATTTAAATGGAGAGAAAATCCCAAATAATTAAGGCTGTTCCAAATTGAGACTCCTGTTCTGAGGTAGGAACTTTTTATAGCATCATATAGGAAGGATGTTCTGTATCAATTTTTGCTGGTCTCAATGAAGATCCTCCTTGTTGTAACTACATCTCTTTGAGCAAAATTTCCTCCTGTTAATATATATATATAAAGCAATATGGAGAGCCAGGTGTGCATTCTATTGGTTTTCATTTCTGCCGCGCTTCAAATATCCTTTAAAGAGTTTTCTGAATTTCTTTTTTCTAATTGTCTTGGAAAGAAAACAAATGAGGGAAGACAAACAAACAAATGACATCTGAAAGTGGCCAGCTCATCACATACCTACAAATTTAAGCAATGAAACAAACAAGACAAGGAAGGCATACCTGTCGTACTTGGTCTGAGACTTTTGGAAGAACACCTTTATACTGACATATCAACTTTACCTGTCATAATTACTTAAAAGTGACTACTGCATAATTTGCAGGACAATAAAATATTTCTGAAAGAAATGTACTTCAATTACATAAAAAGATAGCAAAAATTATCAGTTTTCTAAAATGAAAAGGTGAAGAACAATACAATGCATTTATTGCTAGAAGATCCAAAACTCACATGCATATGAGTAAAAGCACATACATAAACAAAGTATACAATAGTAAGAAACAAATTGCAAAGTAATACTTATTTACAAAATAATAGGCGTATATTAAAATATGGAACAAATAAACAAGTCATCTACTGTTTAGGGGGATGATGTTGAACTATCAAAACCCATCTGGCTCAGCAAACATAATCATATCGTGAAAAATTCTAACAAAAACACTAGCACGAGAGCAAAAACAGCAAGCAAAGCCTTAATCCCAGAATAGTTGGGATCAGGAAGTTGGATCCTTTCATGACAATCCACAACATTGTAAACCAAATCCACCTTGATATCATGATTAGTTTAAAATAACAGAAAGAAAATGCTTTTGCTCAATGAAAGCAAATGAGACATTAGGAAATCACATGGAAAACACTGATTCAAAGGGAAATATGACTTCTAGGCATCAATCCCTGCTGGAACTTGCCAAACAGAACAATATATAAAGCTTTAATTGGGCAAAAGGAAGTTTATTAACGGGCTTTGTCAGGTCACACTAGCTTTGCGGGTGCTTGGAACCAGACCAGGTTTGCTAAACTTTCCAAAGAACTTTGCGGCCAGGACTGCTAGGAAACCCTGAAAGCATGACCATACGAAGTCATGGAGCTTTACTGTTTGATGCTGATTAAGATCTATCCATGGAAATCCATCCTTTGGCTTGGAAACTAAGACCTAGGTTTCATGTTGAAGTCCTCTTTTTCTTAACCTATTTTTCTTTATCAAGTTTTTGCTAGAAGTTGCTAAAGTTTGGATCTAATTTGATGCACAAAAAAAAGAGACTCCTAATTTGAAATCATACAACCAAACCTCATAAATATTGCCAATTTCAGATTACTGGATGATCAGAATTAAGATCAGAAGGAAAAATAGTTTTATTGTATGGCTGTATTGCTATCGAAAAAAATGAAGTGAAGAACAATAGGCACACTATTGACAGTATGTCTGCTTGTGATACATATGCCAAATGACATCCATGTACACTATATCTAGTTTGTCACCAGAAGGGAAAAAAAGAGTGATTGGAGGAGAGATGTGAGACGCAATGCTTACTCTTGATAGTTAAATATCCTTTGTTACTTGCCTATATCTAACAATGTTGGATTTAAATTTCTAATTTCACCAAAAATAGTCCCTTGTGGATGAGACAAATTAAGGGAACAGGTTAATTTAAACTTTCACCAGAAATTGTCTTCCAATACACCCTTCCCGTTCAGCAATAGCTTCTCAAGCCTTAATAACCCAAAGGCATTGGAAAACACCACCTAGACCAAGATGTACACAGCAAGCACAAGAAATAAAAATGGAGAACAACTAGCATACCTTTCCTTGGTAGTTTACACATTGACGATTGAAGGAAGCATTAATGTCTGGAACAAGAAACCACATATGCGTTATTTGTACTTGTCATCAATATTCGTGTAGAAAGGGTGTTATATAAGTAGTATCTTGGCATGAGTGACATGCACAGAATTGATTAAAAGCAACAAGATTTTACAATCATAGATCTATGTCATCCAAAAGTTGCTGCAAACCCACAAATTGAACCAATAAAACATTCACTCTACACTTGATGAATTACATGATTAAGGGAAAACACTTGCAACACAGAATTCAGAATAAAGCCTTGATTTACTGTAGATGATTAAGCAGGCAAAGTGCTAAAATCAATAATGAAGTGGGAGATTCAAAGTAAGAATCAAGTCACCTGGGTTTGCATAACAACCTAAAACAATTGTTTGCCGATAAAATCTAGCATGTCCATCCAAATACCTGAACATAAAAACAGCCATCATCAGCCAAAGCATTTAAAGAAGAAAAGGTAAATTTCAATCCAAACAAAACTAAACGTTCACTATGCATTCTAACATATCATCTAAGACTATCATTTAACATTCTGCGAATGACAGAACATAATCCTCCATCCCCATCTAATAGGAAAGTTCACAGCCAACATTGAAAAAATAGTAGAAACTGTCAACATACCACTTTCTAATGCGCATTATATCAGTCCCATGCTGCTTAGAAGGAATGCAATTCAATTGTTCAAGAACTGATGAAAGGAAGGCCCAATTCTGATATCATTCATCAAAAAGTGAGAAGAACAAACTAGGAATCACATTCTACTAAGTACATGAAAAACAACCAAAAAAATACAAGCCCGTATATTTCATGATCTACCTGCATTGCTATAACATCTGCATGATCAATGATAAGAACCTATTTGTCCAACAAACATAATCTTTCCATTAGTTTTAAGCATATCATCCTGAAAAACAGATATTATAAAATCTAAGGACACAGTCCTAACCAACAAGCATGTAAAAAGATCTTACCTCTATAGAAGAAAGATAATCCACATCTTTTTCCTTGTCACGTTTAGCTTCCTCAATTTTCTGACAAGAATGATGTGTTGTCAGTTGCTTGCTTAAGAGAAAACTACAAGAAATCTGCTAATCTATGGCATAAAAACTGGTAAGACCTAACGATGATATGAAAAATATCACTGTAGAATCACATGAGTATAATGTGAAAGAGACTCAATTTATGAAGCAGGGCAGCTTAACTGTTTGCAACTTCTTGCTGGAAGTTATGAAATCTCAAGCTTTCTTTTATTTGTTTTTCCCCCAAATAATTAAGGTTTGATATTAAGACCATGACTGCCACCAGCACCTCAGAACAAGGAGCTCTAGGCATCATACCCAAATAGAGAAATGAACCAAATTCATTAAACTTGGTTCAGAAGGACAAACAACTGACAGAAAATTAAATATTGCAATTATCAATCTTGTCGCACATACTTAGAAAGGGAACTGAACATTCTACTTGGAAAATTTATTGTTTCTCATAACATAATAATGACCTATCAACATCCCAGAGCATTGATTCCACAACTGTAACAGGTTGCGTCAGAGGGCCTATGAGTTCAACAGCAGCAGAGAAGACATTTGGTCAACAGGAATGAAAATATCATAAACTTTTAATGGTTCAAAAATGTTCTGAGCGTAGTCATCACAGTAGCCTGCATCTGCCAAATCAGCCACTATCATGGCTCATTGGTGTTAGGGAGGAATTAGTTAAGGAAGAATGACTAGAATTAGGAAAGAAAAGAATCTTAAAATCAGTTAAACTGTTGGTTTCAATATTGCCGCCACCTTCTTTCTCTCCAACACTCCTACTGCCTTGGCTCATTTTAAATCAGAATTCATTGACACTTCAGAAATGATTCTCATGCATGGACCTCTCTTTCTCACTATCTTCTTTGCTACCCAAAAAAGAAAGGAAGAAGAAAGCAAATATTATATTCAATTAAGTGATCACCTTTTTATGTGAAATCTAAAGGATACTAAAGCTTTTTGACATGGCCATTGGACAACACTTACGCCACTTTATATCAAGAACCATTATATATCCTCTTCTTCCATGAATTTATCCATGTTTTACAGTACAGAACAAGTTGTTATCTTTCATCTTGACATTTAGAATAGTCTAAAGAACAAAAAAAATTTGTACACGGTGGAAATTTACCTTCAGCAATGCCAAAGGAGAAGCGACTATCAAGTCTGAGGAATAGAAATCACTAAATAACTTAATGCTCTTCCTACAAAAGATCAAAGGACAAAAAAAAAAGGATTACATAAGATGAAGGCCATGCAGAAAATTGAATAACCTGAAACAGTTCTGTATCAAGAAATGATTTTGCAAAAAGGGCCAGCAGTTAACGTCTCCTCTTTTCACCATATTGAATGAAGATTGGGCACTCAAATTGACTCCACATATAGTGAAACATGGAAATAGTCAATGAGAACATGTAGATCCTACCGAATAAAAAGAAATAACCAAAGGAAGAAAATTAAGGAGCATACAAATAGTCAGCTGTGTCTTTTATCATTGCAAAAGTTTAATCTCAGAATTTTTTTTACTGTGTGCAAAGGTATTAACAATCTTGGCAACGGGTAGCCAAATTCCAAATCCATTTAACCTTTCTCTGAACCACTTCTAATCCTGATCATGACCACCTTCCCAAACTAGGCAGTTGCTAATAAAGGATTGAATGACTTGAGCAGAAAACTCCCATAAGTAAATTTAGGACAAAACAAATTGCTCAACAAACCAAATACAAAAACTCAGTCATTGATGGTTTTTTCACATCATCAAAATATCAATTGGCCTGCTTTATACAAGAAAGTAATTTACCTCGTAAATTTAATGCCTATCATAAATTTATCATCTACATTTCCATCAAAAAGTGCTTGATGGTCAGTTGGTTTTGAGGACTTCTGGGAGTTTGAGTTTTTAACACTTCCAGTTAACTCATTGGTGTTTACATTGTCTTCATCATCGTGATTTCCAAACTCATTAGAGAAACGACTCATGTGCTCCACATTAACCTGTGAAAATAGAAAAGTGTATACTTTAAAATCTTTATTCTAAGCATAAGGAAATAAAATCTTTAACAGCTTATCAGCTTTTTTGAACAGTGTACCATATGCAGAATAAGCAACCACTTTCATATATGAGATTGTACAGAATCCTAGAAAAGATTGTTCGAATATGAGAATGAATCTTTAAAACATACTAAGTTGAATGTGGATTCAAAGAAAACAATTTTCTTACTAGTAAAAATTAAAGATCTATTCGAGAAGTTTGGTATAGGGCTACATTTATTGAACTTACGCCCTTCACTACACTTGTTAATGAAAAAAACAATAGTAAGAGGAAGAGCAGGCATGGTAGTTTACAAATCAAATATTTCTACATCTAAGAGATCGAAAAGTCAAGTAGGCCACCTTATATGTCAATTCAGGCACCCAAAGTATTCAGGATTAGCTGGTGATGCAAATTCAGTAAATATTACCGTTAAATAGCATCGTAAACCATGTTTAAAGAATGAGTACAATTAATTAAAGCAAGGAAATATCACCTTGTAAGCTCCAGGGGTCAGTTGTATTAGCCTATTAACAGCACGATTTGCAATACTTCTAAAGGGCAGTAGGATCAAAACCTGTAATACAGAATTAAAACAATCCCTTCTGAAGAAGCAAGTAAACATACCAATTTAGAAATAAGTGGTATGAGAAAGGAGAACAAGGTGACAAAATTCAAGTGCTTTTATCTTTTCAATTGATGGTATGTTTCTTACAAGGCAAGTTAGCTGGCTGAAAATGAATTATTTGATAGTAGCTCATTAAATGGTAAATCTTGAAAATTGGCCGCTCTAAGCCAATTCAGTACAAAATTAAGCATTGATAACAATGGATCTAGAGCTCCATGAGACACGATTTATTGGTTCATGCAGCCTCAAACTTACATATGCTTCTCCCTCTGATTAATTGATTTCCAGAAAACTATGCCAACATTTAAACACAATATTGAATGACACATCATAAATAAACATGCTTAAGATAAAAACTAACCAAAGCTTTTCCATGTGAAAGATGAAACTAAACATTTTATATGGCAAACCCACTTCCAAAGACTCATGGGAAACAAAGCTCAATGAAAGTTCAATGGTTTGAGACACATGTTGAATAAAACTACATGGGTGATTCTTTAGTGAAAGCTAAAGAACTTTTTTGGCTCAAAGGGAAGAATGGCTTTTGTAAACAATGGTCCTGTCTAACTAAAAAAACATCCTACAACACACACAGAATTGAGATCTTTGTCTCGCCTATATGCTCTCATATAGCCAGGTCTTTCCATGCCTTCAAAGCACAATTTTGCAATTGATACGGAATCCATAATCTGGCTCATAAAAATTAACTACAATGGCATTTCTGACTATCTTTTTTCCTTTTTGCAAAGGTGGTGAAACCTAGATGATACAAAGGAAATATACAATTGCATAACATATCATGACAAGTGAAGAGTAGTTATGTATGCAATCAACAATGAGCATATATATGTGTATGTGAGCAATCACTGCCATGCATCTCTATGTGAATCAGAATTTCCACAATTGATGGTACACAGAAACAATAAGATGAATATTTATATGATACACAAATACGTGTCAAAGAGATATATTTTTTATATAAGTGATATTGACACTATCGGAATATTTCTATGATGCACAAATATACGTGTCAAAGTGATATATTTTTTCTAGAAGTGATATTGACATTATCAGGGGTTGATGCTGAGATGCATTGGTCTTATGAGCATTTGTAATCCAGCACTGCGAAGCTTGAATACTGTTCAAATGCAGTTAGCATTGCATACAGATTAATGGAAACCACTCCACACTACCTTTGGACGAGTAAACCCATGATCAAGGACTTCATCACCACTAAGCAATTCATCCTTAGCATTTTCCCAATGCTTGCCCACTTTTGAATCATTCTTGGTCACAAGATCTCTCGTTCTGAAAATGTGATTTAGCTGCATGATGTTTTCATTTCAGAATAATTAAGACCATTAGACTACAAAAATAATGGAAACTCTCTAGGAGAAGGGAAGTTCACATACACAGTGCATAATGTATGCATCCATGATGGCCAAGTCTTCTTTTAGGCCCTTGCGGTAAAAAGGCTTCTTATTACAGTGCAAAATATCTCTATAGCTGTTGCCTAGTGAAAAAAAAAAATGGAGGGGGGGCTTAAGCTCAATACTAGAAAGCAAATATAAACTATTTACAGAATGAAATCCATGGTCATACATTTTTGGTAATATGATTGAAAAGTCATCAAACAAGAAAAAATATAATAGCTGATTCATCAAAACGAAGTCAAGCAGATAAATGACAGAGATGGAGAAAGCAACATGTAACTATTGCAATAAAACAGCATACAAAAAATACTTTGGATAACACTCCAACGAGCCTTTTCTCAAATATTTGACAAGGATTAAAATCTGATTTGAGCAAATATATGGTCTCAAACCGTCTCATCATATACGTATATATTTAGACAAACTATGGTTAATCTCTCATTCTCTATATCAAGTTAAACATGTTATATTTCTCGTCATTCCTACATTATTAATTGTGCCTCCTAAACTAATTAGGATGGTGTAATGAGACTAAAACATGTGAATAGATCCATCTCCTAACAATATTTCTAGAAATGTGAAAAAATCATATGTTTCCAATTACTAAATAATATATTTTCATAGGGAACCCAAGTGAGATACTCACAAGTGGGTGTTGAAAACATTGGCATAGGAGAACGAGAGGAGAAATTAAGAAGGAGAGTTAAGAGTATAAATAGAAACGCAAATGAAAAGGAAAGATACACAATCAATACGCTCAATTGGATCATTGATAACAGCCCTCCTAAACACCATATAGGTGCTTTTATACAGGCACCAAATACTAAATACTTGCTCTTACATAGGCACCAAGGTACTAATATAACCCCATAATGAATAGGAATAAAAGAAAAGCATTTCTGAAAAATGACACCTAATGAAAACTTATCCATGTTCAGAAGCCATAACATTCTACTGATTTTTTTATATGAGATTACATGAATTTCAAACTTCTTGATGATCAAGATCTGCAGTATATTTCTTGTTAATGTGGATGCTGATATTTACATGCTTTCAAGAAGAAAATTGCAGAAATATTCACCTATTGACATTAAAGTATTTTGTCGTGATCTGCATATCTTCTCCGAGGCATGACCTCAATGAGTTATATGCACGTTGTTTAGGGAACCTAGTGAGGTGCTAGGTCCTGTCAATCAATTTCCTTTCTCCCATATATCTATCACACAAGTAGCCCTTGTATTCCTAGTTTTTCTGTAACCAACCCCAGACCAAAAAAAACATGAAGTTCAGATAGAATGATTGGACATTCTAAGAAGTCAAATGCTGTGATGCTAAAACAATCTAAGATCAAGCAGAATTGGTATTCCACCCAACTGTTCTAATTACTAGCATCAGATGGTTTTTCAGCACACTTGTAAGGCACCTTTGGCATAACTGACACATGAGGAATAGTATTTTCTCTTTGAATTTTCATTTCAAGATTAAGCTCTGCAAGACTCAAAGGGGAGATCACAAAAGACAGAATAAATGGGACAATTCAAACAATTTAAACCACTGAATTGAGGTGTTCGCTAGAACTGGCAATTTAACATTTTAAAAATAAAAGGTCGTGGCATAAGGGATGTTTGTCAAAATTGGCTGTCTATTATTCATAAAAATAAAGGTTGAGGCACACAGGCTTCTCACTAACCATAAATATAAAAACTAGAGATATAAAGTTCTCTAGTACCCTAGATGCTTATAAATTATGGCATCATGAATCTCAATAAATATCTACCATGAAAATGGAGATAGTATCAGCCAAATAAATAAAGATCATCTATAAAACCATGATGAGGCTTACAAAGAGAGAAGAAGAATCTCTGTGGAGATGAATGAAAATCATTGCTGCCAGATGTCTTGCACACATCCAACCAGTGTTTATATAACCTTTGCTTGAGACCACAATCAGAGTTCATGTTAGCTACCTGCACAGAAGTAATAAATGAACACGGTAGCATGATTAACAAACTGCATCTTCTATAACCTTAACACTTTTAACATTCAAGGTAATTACATTTGAATTAGTGAAACTTAGGGATCACTCAAAAGTTTGAAAGGCTAATAGAAACCCTTCCACATTAAAGAAAATATCATAGATATTTATGACTAGCATCTCTCCTTTTTCCCTTGACAATTATGACCAATATCTCCTTGGACCACTATTCAAATGGGCAACAAGTATTTACTGTTTGTAGGGGAAGGGCATATATTTAGACACTTCAAATAAAAATCCTATATAAATAAACCATTAAATTGGAACCTCCCTTTTTCCTATCGCATCATCTTCTTCATTTAATCACAAAGTACTAAGAATTGCAAGGCATATTTAAAAAAGTGAAAAGGCCTCATAATTTACATAAATCTACAAAGGATGTACCACAATTTGTTTGTTTTGGAGTAATTTTATGAAGCCAACTTCAAGAATTTTATAAATTTACTCCTCCAAGTGGTTGATGTGGGATAGTAAGTATTTGGTGTCATTTTTTTATTTCATTTTTTGCACTGTTTCAATGCATTTAAAAGGATGCTCAACAAGTCTCTTGATTTTCATTTGCATGCTTCTTACTTGAATTCTTTATGGAGGACACCCATTCTGCATTCCATAATCCCCTTTTCTTTTTATCGCACATATATGTTGTCTGCAGACAATAAATAATAGATTGGAGACAGACAGTATGAAAATTACCTCCAGAAAACACTCTCCTGTTCCTACCCACTTGCAATTTGGCATGCCAAAAGCAGGCACGTCCCATTGATATTTCCACTTTTTCTTCAACAGATCCTCTACCTCAGTTTCTGGTAACTTATACTCTAAGTGAGAATGGAAAGAGCTGCACAAAGACAATTATACTTGAATTTCATGAAAAGCTTTTAAGAGGACAAGAAACATACAAGTTCTATAGAGAAGTCAAAGTATTTATTCATTTCAGTTTAAGGATTGTAATAAATAATTCACCATATTCAGCAATGAAACTATCCAAATGTATATTTTTATTTGAACACTCTGTAACACAAGCAGTGATGAACAACAAAAAGAGAATATCAACTGCATAGAGCCAAACCTTTGTTGACCATTTTGCTCAAGACCCCATCATGTTATCTATGAGATTCCAATGTACCCACTCTAAGCTTGTTTAAAAGACAACTTCAAAAATAATTCATTCACTCTCTCTCCTCTCATCATCTACAACCTCATACACAGTTTGGGAAATAGAATCATCTCGCTACACAACAATGACAATTGGCTAAACCTTGGTCAAGATTTTATAAATGCTGGCCACAGATAAATAAGGCTATCCTTGACTTTTGGTGGATGATTCTTCTTATGCAGTTGTAGAGTCACACGCCAAAGTGATGAGAGTGGAAATTATGCATTTCTTAAAATGCCATTTACCTGGAACTTGCCAAAAACATGATATTCAACTTATAGTTGCTTATTCATAGACATGAAGAAAAAGCCCGAAAGCATCTTTCTCCCTACACCATACTTTCACTGTCGATTACCTTTAAAAGCAATGTTTCATGTACAAGCATTCCAACTATTTGAAATGGTCATATCCAAAACAGAACCCCTGAAGTTACCTCACTATCAATGCAATTGTAGTTCAGCCCCTATTTTGTATTCTTTTACCCTCCCCTGTGAACTCCTCTTTACACCTCTATAGCCATCACTGCAATAAAGACCAATTGATCCAATTTGCTGACACTTCAATCCCCTTTTCTATAGTCAAAAAGTCTTTTCCAACTTGACCAGGTGATACTTCACTCATCACTAAATCACACACATGTCTCTCTAAAGTTTCACTCACTTCTCAGCCACGTAAATCAAGTTGATGTATAGACTTTACAAGTGGAAGGTACTTGAAATATGTGCGAAAACTATCCAAAATGCACTTCATCATATTAAAAGGGACAAGAAATTGAATGAAAACAAGCAGAAATACTGCACTACAATAAATAGCCTATCTTCAGTAAATCTCAATTTATGGTTTCAGCAGTATTGCCAAAATCTAACTCTGAATTTGTGCCAGTTCCCATAAAATTACATGCCACAAAAATTTCAAGTTTAACAATATGTAATAAACAAGTAAAGGTACAGACAACCAGATTTATTTTTCTAAGTACACACAACACTTGTTTTCAAAGTATACACAATATTTACCTTTTATTAGATTCACAGATTGGACAGAACCAAAATTCTGTTCATTCAAACATTATACAAAAAAAAAATGAACTCTAGAATGGAATGCATTGTGAGTTCATTCAAAGCCTTCCATGCCAGCAACTGAAGACATAAATGAACACACCAATTCTTTTCCAGCCAAATACTATTCTATGGGAATACCTCTTCAATTAATTCCATTTTGCAAATTCATTTGTAAATTAGGCCCATCATAATACATGGAAGATTCAAAAAACAACAATTACTACAAAAAAGAAGAGTCCACTCTGACTATGAGAATTACCAATTCACCAACCCAAGTCATAAAAAAAAGAATTGAAAAAATGTGTCAGACAACAGTTGAAATAGTGTTGTTTAGTTGCATCCATCCACATAGAATATATCAGTTGCCAAACAATCTTAATGATGACGGTAATTAATAACAGTTATAAGCAATCATATAAGGAGCAGTGTCATTCAAAGGTACCTTCTGGAAGCAGGTGCCTTTGCAACAGTTTGGGACTTGACATCCAATTCTTGTTCTTGATCGGTGTTGGAGGCCTCCAGAATATCTTCTGAATCAGAATCTCCATCCGTGTCCACAATGCCAACAGTTTTATGCTCTTGCAGGTCACTTTCGTTATCACTTCCTATATACCAACATTAATACACCAAAGATTAAAAGAAGGGAATTACAGATTCATCAACCATCTTATATTAGCAAGATGCAACATAAAAATCCTTGAGCAATGCACAGTCTGGGTGGGTACAACATATTCATACAAAATATGAATTCAAAGGCAGAAGAAAAGAAACAGTTGTGAGAATGCATGGCATGGTATCAAATTATATCACAAGGAGAAACCATGAACCAGCAACTGATCATTATATATTGGACCTCTAGAGGGATTTATAACGAGAGAATAAGTTATCCTCCTCAGGAAAACATAAAATCACAATGAAGAACTGGTTCATCCAATTGAAAGAGCTAATGATACACATGTACAAGAACCAAAAGCCACACAGAATGAAAGAGAAAAGATATCTGTGATAACCAATTTTTGAGAAAATCTGACCATTAAAATTCCTAGCATTCCTTTCTAATGATGGGCAGTTTGTTAGTTGATGAAGATATCCACTGGAAGGCTGAAAATTGATGCCGCTGTAAATATGGTCATATTGTTCACACTTACCTTAAAAAAATTGACTGGTCCCTCTAGACAAGTGATTCATATGAGACCTCAGCAATCTCATGTTACAACTTTATTAATGGAAAGCACTACCAATTCTGAGCATAATGAAAGAAGAAAAAATAGCTCAACTAAGGTTTTTTCCTAGTTTTTATCTTCATTTTATTCTAAAAGGACTTGTTTGTACTTTTTGAGGAGCTATCTCATGCAAATTGAAGATGAAACTAACTTTTTTCAAAATATTTAATTAAAAAATTAAAGTGATTAATTGTATTTTCTTACCATAAAACAGTTTGCATAAATATACACGAATTTAAACACACAAGAACCTAAAAGGTGTTTTTACATTATGGAAAAGTGCATTTCCTTCCAAGTATTTGATATGAAGAAACCTAACCAACAGTATCATATTCCAAGATAACAAGTCTCTATGTTTTTGTTTTCAATCTGCATATCATGGATATCCATGTTCCAAGTGCCAGGTGCCTTCAAACTCACCTCCCTTTTTGGTAATGAAAAAGTATTAAGTTACCCATCCCTATCCTAGCCTTAATAACCAAACACCTTACAAATGGGAACAAAGGCCGCATTCTCACTCCTAGTAACCACCAGAGCTTTAGGATAATATTAGGAGCAACCTTCAGCATGAAAGAAAGTATTGATTACATCTTAGCAATTCTTAACACAACCAAGAACACTGGTAGCTGATAATTGTTTAAAATTGCTCCTGGTAGTGATGAAATGGGAGAAAAAGCAAGACAATAACTAAAAAGTGATGGCTGGCTATGAAAATATGTCCCATTTCAGCCTCCATTCAAGTTTAAAAGTCTGAAATAATACTGAATAGGGACACCCCCTCTCGTCAATATTCTAAAACAAAAGGAATGTTAACAGTGATTAAAAACAATAGCATTAAATTACTGATATTACTTTTAGCAACATCCCTAAAATAAACAATGAAAACTTATTATTCTTCCTGCATAATTTTCAAGAAAACTATCATATAGTACCTTCTTCAACAGAATCTTCCTCGAACATGCTGAGAGATTGGGAATCGCCAGCAACATCTTCCTCCAAGTCAATTTTACCTTCTTTTCTTGGTCTATGATCAAAGCAATATATAGTGAAGTATTAGTCATAAATGCCTCATACCAGATCACCACAATTCTACACTTCATAAAAAGAGGGAAACAGCAACAGCCAAATAATACCTGGACCATAAAAGGAAATATAATTGACAAAAAACAGACCACACAAGCTTCAAAAATTGGAGTACAAGGATAGCAATAGCCACCCACCTATTTATCATATACCCTTACACAACACAACAGATTTGGTTCTATCACTTCCCAAAGGTAAAACTTACTATATGCCACAAGATCCTGTCAAACCACAAATAAAACAATGGAACTTAGATCTGTTTCCGTTTTCTTTTCTGTTTCGAACAAGATGATAGCTACCAGCTTACCTAAATCCTGGCCAATAATTTCACCAAACAAACCCAGGTTCTACAAGGATCTCCCGACTTGATAATACATGCAACAAACTAATCAAAACTAACCTCGACTTTCTTGAGGTGAAAACTGGAATAACAGCATCATAGAAATCCAGTCACCAAATAATCAATATCCATTCCCAAACTTATCAAAAGAAACCCCATATAAAATCTATATTCACGTAACCTTTATCCCTTCATTCCAAACCTCTTATACTAATTTTCTAGCTACGCAGCAACATAGCATACATAGGCCAATCTTCAAATCAACCTCATATCAGGTCACTTCGAATGGTCTAATGCAGTTTGAATCTTCGTAACTAACATGAATTGAAACAAATAAAACGATTACCTTTTCTTCTGTTTCTGTTTACCATCAGCCCAAGATTTGTTTGTTCTTTTGTGCCTCTTCAATCCTGCTTAATAAAAGTTTACCAATTAACCGATTCAAGTTGCAGTGTAATGAGCAAAGTTGAAGCACATGAAAAACCAATTCAATCTGCTTATGAAGTTGGATTGCGACGCAACATTCAAATAATGTTTAAAAAAAAGGAAAAATAAACAAAAAAATAATATGACGTTGCTCACTGAGACATGGCGCTGGCATCTTTCAATGAATAGCTTGATTTCTGCACGTAATTGAATCTCTGTAGCGCTCTTTCTTTGATTCCTTCTGAAAAAGATCAAAAACAGAGAAAGGAATCAAGAATTCCTTCAAAACCCATTGTCTCAAACCCACACTTCTTTGCATTGAACACCTTGTTTCGAGAAATAACAAAAACTCATTAAAGGAACCTGCTCCTTCTGTTGCTAGAGAAACGCGGTTGCTGCTGCGCGAGAATTTGAATTCGGCTGTGAGTGAATTGAGAAGGGAAGGGAGCAGCTGTTTCTTCTTTTTTTCTCTGAGAATAGGGAGCGAAACCGGCCTTTTTGAACTTTAGGGTTTAGGGATATAATATGTTTTTCTTAAAAAGAAAAAATCAAAATGCATAATAAAAACGAAATTAAAAAATGGGATCGGGTCGGGTCGTCAGGGAACCTGAAGCATTAGTTAAAAAAACCCGTGTTGCGGGTTGCAAGCGGGGTGTGTTGACACGTGGTAATGAAAAAGAAGCCTTTGAAAATTGTTTTGAAATAAAAACGACATGGTTTTTACATTGGCTCGCCCTAAAACTTCAAAACGACGTCGTTTTAATAAAAAAATAAATAAAAATCAACGGGTTTTTAACCGGGTTTTGCCGGATCGACCGGGTTTCCAGGTCGGGCGGGGCACGCCGGGTCATAGCTTACCTTATTTTTTCATCAACCCGGCCCGGTTCCAGCCCCGGGTTGACCGGGTCCCGGGTCAACCTGTCGGGTCGGGCCGGGTTTTAAAACTATGACATGAAGCATTAGTTAAAAAAACCCGTGTTGTGGGTTGCAAGCGGGTGTGTTGACACGTGGTAATAAAAAAAAAAAACCTTTGAAAATTGTTTTGAAATAAAAATGATATGGTTTTTACATTGGCTCGCCCTAAAACCTGGCCTTGAATCATGAGGTTGATTCACCAATTTAAGTTATTTATTAAGAAATACTCTAAAACATGCTAGGGAAATATTGCTTTTCATGTGTTCACCCATAAATAAATCACTTGGAATGCTATAATTAAACCATGTTTATTAAGTAATAACAAGATTTAAAGATAGGAGGTAAAAATAAAGACAGGAAAAAAAATTGTTTTTCTTAATTTTGAGTTAAATATACATTTTGGCTTTTTAACTTTTTAAATTATAAACTTTTAATTTTTATCAATTTACAATATTCAATTTTTATCTCAAATTTTATTTTTTTATGATTAAAGAAAAAAAAAGTTTATTGGATTCTAGTTATAAAAAAAAAATCTCGGTTAAAATTAATTACAGCAGTAAAAATATGTGATTTTGATTTCAATAAATTCTTCTTTATAGGAAATGTTTTCGTAATATGTTTTTTTCTTAAACTTGCTTGAAATGATATATTTAAACACGAAAAAAATTTAGTTCTAGATTAATTATGGATTTTAGAGCTAATTTTCTAATTATTAGGGTAATAGATATATTTTATAAGATATTTAAAGTTTGTTTCTGCGTTTCAAACGTTTTTGAAAAAATTCAAAAGTGCTTCTAAAAAAATTTGAAATTTTTTATTTTTTTATTAACTTTAAATTAATATATTTTTAATATTTTCAAATCATTTTGATATGCTGATGTCAAAAATAATTTTTAAAAAATAAAAAAACATCGTTGCCATGCATTTTAACACGAAAAACTATTTGAAAAGCAACAACAACCACGCTTCTAAACAGACTCTTAGTAAGACCCATGACCAAAACTCGTGTTTCCGGTAAAAATATGTGATTTTGATTTTAATAAATTCTTTTTTATAGGAAATGTTTTTGTAATATGTTTTTTTTTTAAACTTGCTTGAAATGATATATTTGAACACGAAAAAAATTTAGTTCTAGATTAATTATGGATTTTAGAGCTAATTTTCTAATTATTAGGGTAATAGATATATTTTATAAGATATTTAAAGTTTTTTTGTATCAAAATATAATTTCAGATTAAGAGAAACAAACCAATCTGATTTCCAATGACAAGAGATTGTTGGAATTTAGGTAATGCAAAAATTAATGTCTATTTTAAATAAAAAATTATAAAAAAAACCTATTGAACTTAATTGAGTCAAAGAGCACAAATTTAACTTGTTCACTTTAATTGGGTATAAATTGGGCTTGATAATTTTGTTGCAAACAATTATTGATTGATTTAATTAGATATATATATATATATATATATATATTTTTTTTTTTTTTTTTAGAATTTTTTTATTTACAAAACTATATCATAAAAATCTGTAAAGCATGAGTCAAATAGCGAATAAAAACTATAATGTAAAAGCCATTGCATTTGATTTAGTTAAAAAAATGTTTATTTGATCATAAACATTTTTTTTTCTAATTTTGGATAACCTCGAACAAAGGGGGTTATCGCTGATGAACAGACCATTTTTTATCCATAACACAGTGCATGGGATTTATTTATAATTTTTTTATCTAATTATTTCTAACTATCATTTACAGTGGCATCTGTGATCCAATCATTGATCCCTTGTATACTGTGATAACTACAATGCTTTTTACCGATTTTAAAGAGATAAATATATAAAAATAATTGTATTAATAAAATAATTTTATATAATTTCTTTTAAAAACAAGAATACAACTCTTTATTCCTACTGTGTCTTTTTACTTGAGACAGGAACCAACCAACCATTATCACAGCTCTATCTATTTTTATGTTTTAATTTTTTTTAAAAAATAAATTATTTTATTTACTTCAAATTAGATTTTTTTAGTATTTTTAAATTATTTTGATGTGTTAATATTAAAAATAAATTTTTAAAAATAAAAAAAATATTATTTTAATATATTTCTAAATAAAAAACAATTTATCTAATATAAAATTAAGCAAATAATATCATACTCAAGGTAACACCCTTTGCTACCCCAAAATCAATGTTCAAACAATCCTGAAAAGATGTCTATAAAAGGAGCATGAGAATTAAAACATTTAATATTTTTATAATTCACATATACAGGAGTGCAGTAGAGATGTGTAATGAGCACTAACTGGTAAATTTATCTGCTACACAAAGCTCTCACATCTTGAGAATCCATGAAAATGGACAAGCTTTAGTTATCATAAAATCTTCTTGCAGCTTGATGAAATAAAGCAGCTGGGCAGAGAGGAGTAGTCAATACAAAAGAGACAAATTAATGAAAGCATGTCTGCAATTCTAGTTCATAGTTCAAGTGGTGAGGTAAGTGATTAAACATTTTATCCTCCAATAATTAAGGACTGTCGTCATCCTTTCATGTTTTCAGCTATGATATTGGAATTTCAGGCCTGTCATTGTCTACCGTAAAGCTCTTCACAGTATGGTTTTCCAAACCTTTTCAAGGTTTAATCCTTTTCTTCGTAACTACTGCCTAGTGGTGAAATCACCATGATTTTAAGCAACTTTTGATCAAAAAAATGCGATTTAGTAACACAATCATCACAAATTACACGCACCCCACCAACAATCATCAGTGAAAGACCACTAAAATGAAACTGCGAGGACTACAAAGAAACTTGTTAATAAATGCATACCTTGTCCCTGAATCCCTTGTTGATCTGTGGAGACCCTATACAAGGATTCTCAACATCACCATGCAAAGATTCTTCTCTCTCTTTCAAAAGGAAACAAATGCAATTCAGAAACAAAAAAAAACCTGCAAAAATTAGAGAGAGAAATAACTAAAATTCAATTTCAAGTCTAATTCTTAAAAAAAAAAAAATTCTCAGCAATCAGACCGCCAGATCTAAAGATTCAACACCCACTACTCCTCATACACTTACCGAGCCCGAAACTCGTACATGGTAATTAACAAAAAGAAAATTAATTAGATTCATGAAAAATAAAGGCCAAGTTGAGCAAAAGTGTAGATCCAAACTTGCGAAAACTTGGGCCTTACCAAATTTTTAGCTTCCACAACCCAACATTGATTTTATAGTTTTAAAACCCGGTCCGGCCTGACAAGTTGACCCGGGACTGGAACTAGGCCGGGTTGATGAAAAAATAAAGTAAGCTATGACCCGGCGTGACCCGGCTGACCCGGCGGATTGACCCGGAAACCCGGTCGATCCGGCAAAACCCGGTGGTAACCTGTTGATTTTTATTTATTTTTTATTAAAACGACGTCGTTTTGAATTTTTTTTAAAATAAAAATTGGCCCGGCTGACCCGGTCAAAACCCGGAACCCGGGCCTTGGACCGGGTCAGCCACCGGGCCGGGTTTAAAAACTATGATTGATTCTTTGATTAGTTCACAGGAGAGCAAGGTTCTTTTGTTCTTGTAGGTAGCAAATTCGGCGGTAATAAAAAAGAGCAAAAATTTAGCAAAACCATGTAAAAGCTGCTTCTCAAAAGCTGAATTCATAACTTATTTATTGGTAAGACCCATGACCAAAACTCGTGTTTCATTTTGTAACCAAATGAGATAAAATTGTGGTTGAATAGAAAAGTTAAAGCTATCACATTGTCAAATCGCATTGTCAGAGGGGCTCTTAATTTATTTAATGAACGCATTCGCAGAGCCTATTGACAGGGAAACCTTTTGGAAGACGGCTTTTCCTATTGACATGCATGGCTTCCAATGCAGTACAAAAGGACACATTGTATTTGTATAGCCTCTCCTACCTTATAAAGAAAAGCCATTTACCAAACAAACCCATCAAACGATTTTACAGAATTAGCTATCAAGGAGCTTTTCATTCCCTTTGAATCTGTGTTGCAATCAAAACTGTTATCCTACTGTTGCTCCTTTCGTTTGGGTCCAAATAGTTGAGCTACACAACATATGTACAAACCATTCCGTGGCACATGCATATTTACTGACTTTACAATTCCAATCTGGTAATTGATGGTGGAAGCTTTCTGTGGCAGTCATGTATTAACATGATCAAGACAAAGGATGCTTGCATGATTTGGTTGTTATTCCTGCACATGTTGTAATAATGGGATTAGCTGCGAGGCTTTCCAAATGTTGCGGCTGCGCTAGCAATTGACAGGCCACACCAGTGGATCCACATCATGATCATGATGTTTGATTCTCTGCATAGAGTTTAAGTGTAGAAGAGTGAAAGCAGGGACAACAAAGCCTCGATCCCAACTAGTTTGGGATCGGTTTCACAGAAGCAAATTTCAATTGATCAAAGAACACTACTAATTTTTTAGTTCCAACTACCAATGAATGAGGAGCATCAATAACCACTATCCGTGATTAAAATAAAGACGAAGTTGAAACCAGCATGAAAATCATCATAATAATTTTCAAAACCAATCCTATACAATCCAGTCATAAAAAACCTAACCCTCTATCAACCTGGACGATATCTCAACTGAAAGGGTGTATTAATTAATGCTTCCTCTCACAGACCAGATAAATAGACCATGAGGTCCATACATAGTTAAAATCGTGTGTTCATCCAGCTTGATATTGTAATTCTCATAAAGCAAAGAGGAAGATATAAGAGGAAGTTCAAGTTGAGATCCCCCCACTTTAGTCATTCCAGGAATTGAATTCCTAAGATGGCTTTGAATGGTTTTGACATAGAAAGATTACCAAGTCTATGCACCAAACTCCATTTCAGGAATGATGTGATTTTCCAGCACAGGTACATAAGAATTCCAATCATATTTGTTACTTTTTATGGAATTACAAGTTCCTCAATTTCCTACTAAGTTACCACTTTACTACTGTACCCAGACTGCTAAACAGCTGTCTTCAATAAAACTTCAAGCTAGAATTCATTTGTCCTTTTTTTTTCAGACTAGTAGCACCCAACTAGACATTGGGAGCTGGACAAAGATGCGATCAAATGAAACCTTCAGTCAAGCAACTAAGGTCTAAGGGGTCCTCCTTACATCCATTTTACAATATATAGTGAAGCAATATTAAATTTCAAATATATGCAGGGTTAGTGAAATTGAAAAGCATTACCTTCCCCATATTGCTGTTCGAATCTAGCAACAATGTGCTTCCCATAAGTATATTTCTTCAGAGCATGCACATGTGTTCTTATTCGATTAAGCAACATTGCCCGCTGAATATCAGTACAGGTGTCAAGAATCTTTTGGACCACATAATTTGCGTATTGGTCCTTCATCATTGTCTAAAATATAGCAACAGAGAAAAATATTGAGTGGAATAATACTGGCTCAACATCATATAGCTGCAAAGTTTGTCTGATCTAAAATAAAACAATTCATTTAGAACCCCTTCAAAAATTAATTGAGTAAGACAATGCAATCCCATAAAGAAATGCAAATTTCAACCCTCAGATTGAAATTGCCCAAGAGATTGAAGATATTGGCAAGCATGCAAGGGCAGCATTATAATAATAAAATCACCCCCTTTCTTTACTCATTTGCCCACATAATCTCAATATTTGGGCAAGAAACCCTAATGACATGACATGTTGGAGCTAAGTTGGGTTGACTCTCATATGAGACAGAAATAAGATGTGAGCTAATTTTACAGTTGATAATAGAACACCGTCATTTATCAGACAATAAGAATGAACAGAGAAATCCTAAAACATGCTACAATTTTCATTCTTGGTAGCATTGAAAGTTTATGAAGAGAAATAAGATGTGAGCTAATTTGACAGTTGATAATAGAACACCGTCATATATCAGACAAAAAAAAATGAACAGAGAAATCCTAGAACATGCTACGATTTTCATCCTAGGTAGCATTGAAAGTTTATGAAGAGAAATGGCACGGTATAATAGTCTAACTGGAACAACTTCATTCGAAGGATTCAAAGCTTGATATCATGATCACTGCATCACAAGGGAGTTGTGCACCTCACACTGAAACCCCAACATAATAAAAATATATCTTCTGGACACTATAAAACATGATTTAAATGAAGTTTGAAATAATAGAGAGAAACTATGTTTGTTTATGAGCTTCAAGTCTAGAAACAGCATTTTTCTTTCCACTGTCAATTTAGAATTGCTGGTGCAGGTAATAGCATTGCTTCCCCTTCACCTTTGATGCATGTCAGGCACATAAGAGTTCCACTTGTTTACAACATACATACATATATATATGTATACATACATACATACATACATATATATATAAACAGCACACATGAACATGCACCAGGCATCAGATTTAGAAGTTGAAAGTAGTGAATTTTGGCAACTTGTGTTGGTGATAAAAAGCAGCTGCTAATATGCATTCTGTAAGTCAGTTTTCAGAAATCCCACAAATTTTAGTTTTGTAATTATTCACAGAACGACTAAATAAGCCATGTGTTAGAGAGGTGGATGTGATTAAGGATTTCAATCCAAATTAAAAAAGCTTCATTAGACTCACCAATAGATTATCGTTTCCTTCATTCTGCCCAAGAATCTCTTGAATTATTATTTCCCGCTCAGTGGCACCACCATATTCCAAACATTTCTCTACAACATTGGACCCAAACTTATGCTGGCTGAGTAGAACAATATGCCCTGACAATTTGCTAATAATCCGGTATCTTTCAGGAGGTTTCCCCATCTCCAATACATGCTGTTAAGAATACATGCATCACTATTTATACAACAATTGAAACAAGGAATTCACATCCAATAAGGTAAAAACCCACTGGATAATTTGGCATCTTTCATGGAATTCATTGTAAATTCACATCACCATTAAGCAACTGAAACATGGAAATCACATTGAATACAAAATGGGAGGAAGGTTTAAGCTGACTTCCATCCTTCAATTGGATAATTGCATCCAAGTCAGAGTGCTCCATGGAATTCCTGACTTCCATCCTTCAATTGGATAATTGCATCCAGGTCAGAGTGCTCCATGGAATTCCTATCTTTCAACAAGGATAAATCCTATTCTTACCACTCTGAATGCAGATCTATCTTTCAAGGAATGAGATCTACCTTTCTGAGATTAAGCATTGGGAATTGATGTGGCTCACAATTTCTTTCCTAGTATGAGCAAGCATGCACCATTAACAGCATGAATGCACAATACACTGCAGGAGAAAGTGCCAGGTACGCACATGACACATTACCTGCATAGAGATCTTATTCCTCCTCCTCCAGGCTTAAATAATAGTCCCCTTCCCTTGTTAACAATCTCCGTCCCCCAAAAGTTACCAAACAAAATTAATCATCACTAGATCAACTATCAGACCATCTCACTTTATACCAAACCAAGTCAAGCTAAGCATAAAGAACATTTACAGGAAGAATCAATTGTTTGCTACAAATTTCAAGGTGATACAGCACAAAAGAAACACTAACCTGAGTCACATAATTTCCATACTGGTCCTGAGCAAGAATGAGGACAGACTCCAAGATCTCATTCACTATGAACTCACATTGCGGCTCATATGCACAATGCTCTAGAACTCTCTGCAATAAACCAAATGCATCAGTGTTTCATGACAATGTTCCTGCAGCCAACCAAAGGCGGGATAGGAAAAGGAAAGCAAGAAAGCTTCCAACGCACCAGTCAAGCCTAACATACCTGTATGACACGACAACCATAGGGATGCATGGAAAGTGTTGCAACTTCACCACAGAAGGCTGAGAATATGAATCCAATTTTTTCTGCTGGAACACTCTCAATGCACTTCTGTATGACATGATTACCATTCTGATCACGTACACATTTCATAACATGTCCATCCAATTCAAGGACAAGCTGTGCTTTTTGATCAAGCTCGATTACATCAAGTGCCTAAGAAACATCACAGGATCAAAATCAATGTCAATTCCAATATAACAAGGAGGAGGAGTTTATTTTATGAATAGGTAACAATATCCAATCTCAATAATGCACCAGATAAAGAAAAAAAAAAGAACAATATCCATCATTCAAACAAACCTCCACAACATCCATTTGACTATATGTGAGCAATATTCACTTTTCAGCACAGTGACCGCACATCAAACCCTTACAGCTACAGTCATAGGAAAAACCCTAAATTCTTAAAAACTCCCCCCGTCTCCTATTGGGTCAGGCAAAATTGGGTTTTTTAGGTTGGTTGTTGGTTCAGGTAGGATATCCATTTAATCAGACACTCAGATTGATCCACAATTCTAAGAATCACACCGATACTTTGTATTTGAAGGCAAGGCCTAGAACGGCAGGATGATCATTTTTAGGCCCACAGCTGACAGAGTGGACAGTTGGAATCTCGCAGGCCATTAGCAAGGCACTGGAATACATAAGACCTAATACTCTGTAAAGTCACGATATTTTTTTAAATAAAATTATTTGAAAAACTATTTGCTTAAATTAAATTATTTCTCAAATGGTTATTTAATTTATCAGATGCTCAGTCTAACAGAAATATAAAGGTAAACATCTCGCGATGAGTCTCGGAGATTATGCAAAAAGACCCTCTTGATTCCTACAGACACAAGTAAAAAAATACTTCATGCTAGGTTTGATGTGGGATCAATACTGAAGCAGTACCCAACACCCAATACCAATAAGAATCCCAGTGTTCCTATTCCTATTCAGTACTGATACCCTGTTTACAAATGTCCACACAATCATGTCCCCAAAGAATGTTGGCAGTCTGGCATTAGGTCTTTAAGCCCTTTGAAAAATGGGGATTCTTGTTGGCTGACAAAAATGGAATGGGGCCTCTATAGAGATAAAAACCCAATCTAACTAAATGCCAACCCAAATCACATATTCCCATGCACCACCATCTCAGGAAACTGCCAGGAGGCTCAGGGCAGACTTCTGTAGGCTACCTATAGCAAGGATGAAGAGAAATGGAAGACAAGATGCTCTCCTTTTAAGTCAAAAAACAAAACTAATGTGATTACAACAACAAATGACCGAAGTATAAGTTGTTGTCTTGAATAGGCAGATATTCAATATTGGTGCAAATGCAAACCTGACAATCATGCTGATCTTGCAATTAATTGAATACAAAATTATCTACCTTAACACATAACAGTTAAACCCAGCTTAACCTAAGTGTTGCAGAATTTTAGGAACAACAAACAAACGACCAATCATAGTTGCCATGCAAGTTAACTCATATAACCATATTGAGAACACAACGAAATGGCTTGAGTTTCACTGAAGATATGATATCGTACCGTCATTGACAATTTAACCAAATTCCAGAACGTCTCAATATCTGTAGCCTTTTCTCTTGGACTCACTCAGATGACAATTATAACCATTAGAATATCTACAACCTAACTTTATGAAATTTCCACAGCACGTACCTAAATAATTTAATAGTCCATTCAGGATTAACATTTTCCTTCCCTTTACCCCCCCTTTTTTTTTGTTTACTTTTACACATTCAATGACACAAGAGGAACATCGAGTAAGCAACTAGCTTGAAAAAGAACTCAATCAAATACACTTTAATCTAAATGAGTGAGAGTATAAGACTGGAAATATTAGATTTAGATCAAAAGCATACGAGTACGGAAATATTAGGTGTAGATCAAAAGCCTTCCAGAAGTTCCTCTACGTAAGCCATTCTTACACTTAGGGAGAGATATGGTAAAATGTTCCAATGGAAAAAAAAAAAAAACAGCCTGGTAACAAGACTTACAGTCAGAAATCCCAAGTAATTAGGGTTGTTAAGCAAGTTTCAGCTTAGCCAATACGTGATAGCAACATTAACTTGAAAGTAAAACCATAAGAAACTTTGCCAGTTTCAAACATATCCCATTAATCAAAACACAGAACTTTAACCTTTCACTGACTGGATGCATTCCCAAGCCTGTGAAAATAACCAGTTACACACTGGAATTTGCAAGTAATCTACATCAGATGGCAATAGAGATAACCACAAATTTGCAGGACGAAAGACTCTACCAGCAATTTGACAAATAAGCAAGAATTGCTTGCTTACAAAAACTAATAATTAGTGAAGTAGAGGCAAAAAATAAAAATAAAAAGAGTGCCTCTAGAGCAAACCCTAAGTGCACCTAGGAGAAGGGGCTTTAACTAGAGCATGAAAAAGGTTTTCTCCTTGGACAAGAATCTAGTGCTACTTGAGTAAACAAAAGTTGGTAAAAAAAACAGTGAAACATCCTATAACTATTGCCACAAGTTGTATATAGAATGATTATGCATTTGTTTTCCTTTTGTGCAAGCAGTAAACCATGGACACAGAATAAGAAAATACTACATGCTTGTGAGGAACACGTGATAGCAATGTGCCACAAGAATCACAAATACCTTTTGGATTACCCGACAGCCATACATCTGCAAACTTAGATGCAAAATTTGACCAGTCAGCTGATTAGCAAGTTCCTTCCTCTGCTCCATGCTTCCACACTCAAAAACCTGAAAGTAAACAAAAGGAAAACGACACTAAGACAATCAACATAGCCAGTAAGTGGTGAACATGACACCAAAAAATTGCATGTTTTAAGTACTCACTTTCTGAATAAGATAATTTCCAAAAACATCAGTCATTAATTTGGAAGCATGTGGAAGAACTTCTTTAAATACCAATGCCTTCTCTTCAGCACTGCAATTCTCCAACTTCTGCTGAATAAATCGGCTACCATGTTGATCAGCACTGAAGTTCAAAAAGTCCTCATCATTCAACTTGTCAGCATAAAAAAAGAATAAAAGAAAGAATGAAAGAAAGAAAGAAAGAAAGCTCAGTAGGGACGTGCCTAAATTCAACAATATGCCCTACAATATCAGACAACTCAAATCTGTGGACTTTGCCAGATTTCAACTCCTCAAGAAAATTATGTATTTTAGGGTCATTAAAACTCTCTGGTCCTCTTTGACCTTGCCATCCAGAAAATACAGACGCATATCTACCACTTCCTGGTGGAAACCTCATTTCATTTCTCCCTCCAGAAAAACCAGTGCCGCCCACTGGGGATCCTGGCAAAACAGGGCTCGAAAGCGGTGATGAGGGGTACTGCAATATACCTATGTTTGGTGAGTTTCCAAAATAAGGACGATTCATTGCACGCCCTCGACCTCGATTAAGATCACTCACTCCACCTCTCTGGTGGTGTAGCAGTTTCAGGTCCTCCAAGCCAGCAGCAACCTCAGATCCTTTCTTTGATGCAGGAGCATGGTTTTGTCTCCAACTAGCACCACCTCCAGATGCCAACGGATCAAATTGACCAGACATATTATATGTTAGTCCATAAGGCTGTTGATAGTATTGCATATAAAGAGGATCAATAAATGAAGGTTGAACTACATATCCAAGCTGCCCATAGAACTTGTTATAATGTTGCACATCAGCTCCATGGGCAAGGCTTCCTTCGCTTGAAGACCCAGACATTCCAGCATTAAAGTTTGGACTCGCAGAGCCATCAAAAACCATTGAAACCATACCATGAGGGGGGTATCCTGCAACATACGGAGGAATCACAGTTGAATTCAGAGCATACCCCCCTATACCATATTGTGGAGCACATAATCCTGGAGCCTGAAGATTTGGGTAAAATGGATTTGGTGAAGTCATGTAGCCAGCTGTCCCATAAAGAGGAGGTGTGAACCCAAGCGACTGCAATACCGACTGCACCTCCGCTGAGAACATTGATGAGCCATGGAGAAGTTGATCCATATCAATGTGTGCAGAATTTACTCCTTGAGAACCCATTTGAGACTTGGCATTTTGAACTTGAAACGCATTGCTTGGCTGTTGGTGGACTTGGTGTTGCTGCACATGGCTCTGGTAGCTGTGATGCCACTGCTCTTGATATTTTTGCTCCTTGGAATTCTGAGGGCTAGATATATTAAGGTCCTTCCTTCTAGATTCAATAATGCCAACGTCTACCCTATTTAAAAATCCTTTGCTAAGAGGTGGTTTGGGTTGTGTGGTTCCTGTACAATTAAGAGACAATGAGCTTGTAATAGGCAGGATTGAGGGATCAGCATTCAATGATAGTCTTGACATTTTTCATACCTAGAATTGATGGAATGCCATTGGATGTGCTAGTGGTGGAATCATGCAAGGAACCGGAAAAAACATCTTGATCAGCTGCTTCATCTGTTGTTCCAGGGCTTAAGGAGAGAGACTGGTTATATACAGGAGATGGAGTACGGGGGAAATCCTCCTGCATATGTGAATCAATTATTAACACTTATAATAAAGTTATTCAAAAGGAGTAAAGGTATAATAAACAATCCCCTTTTTTTTATGCTGATGTTAAAACCAATAAGCAGCATGCTGCTCATAGGAATTACATTAAATTATGGATTTATTTTTTTATATTTCTTCAACCTTGTAGAATTAGGATTACTATTTTTACTCTTGTTTTGATTTAACTGGTGAAGATTTACAGTTAACATTACAAGCCAAAACAACTCTGGACTACAGTGGGGTAAATCCATGGTTAATTTTATCATAGAAAAGAAGGAAGCTAAAATTTGAAGTTAACAATGAAATAAATATATACATGAAATATATCCATGAAAGAATGGCACATAATAATGAAGAATGTGTTTGACATGCTCCAACACAGACGTAATGCAAAAAGAACAAAGCTAGAAGCAAGTAATGACACTGTTCTGTAAGTTCTGGAATTTACATGCTAAAACTAAGAACTCTCCCGTTTACATTGGAGTAATGAGGCAAAAAAAAATTAAGGGGAGCTATTTTAAGGCAGGGAGATTACATCTAAACACAACAGAACAGTAAATTATATAGTGAGGTATCCAAGCACAGTAATGAATAGTCAAATCAATGAACAAATTCCCATGAAAGAAAACAGCTACCTGAATTATATCAACCAAGCGTTTGGATTGCCCTGCCATTGGAGCAGCACCATCTCCAGACCAAAACCCATTTGTCGTGTTGGCTAAACTGTCTAAGGGGTCCTTGGGTGAGTGGTCATCCTCCAACTCTTCCTTGTGGGTAGAAAGTACTCCTTGCGACAAATGCAAGGAGTTTTTACTGTTGTCATCTATTGGAGCCAATCCCCAATTAGTGCCAAACTTAACAGCATGGCGTCCCGGATGCTGATTCTCCCTTGGGATGGGTGGTGTAGGAAGTCTAAGGTTTGGGCTAGCACCGGTACCATAATAAGATAGATATGACTGCTTCTCTGAATTGAAAGCTACAAGAGCATTGTTTGAACTCCCCAGCCTAGGATTAAGGTTGGAATTTTGCTGAGAAATGAGGTTGTTTATTGCGAAAAAGGAGCCTTCCATGTTTGGGGGTGCACTTCCACTTCGATTAGGGACTGCATCTCTCCCACTGCCACGGAATCTTTGAGCATTTCTAAGAAATCGCAAATCCTCCACTGCCATATTAGGAGTTGATGGAACAAAAGTTGCTGACTCATGGGAGGGCATTCTAAGTGGACTCTCTGTAGCCATATTGCTAAAATATTATTATTATTATTATGGTGTTCTTTCCTAATCAAGGAGTACCAAGATATCCCACATGGTTCCCTGGAAAATGCATCAATTTACCATGGTCATTAGCGATAAGAACTTGGCTATCTGGAGACTCACAAACACTATTTTGTAAAGAAAAATGAAGAATTGCATAAAACAACATGTCCAATCTTTGCAAGTAAAGCACAAGCAACTATGACAGTGACAGAAGGGAAACTCCTTCGGACGTTGAATTAAGAACTCCCATCGAACCACCATGACAACCATACTCAATTTGACTAATGATCAATCAAGATGTCTATAAGTTCAAACGGAAGCCATTCACCATGCATGTAGCTATAAAAAAAGCACAGTGAGAAAACAGCAAAAGAATCAGCAACATTGAGACTCTCTATTTGGTTGCTAAAACAAAAGCCAAACAAACAAGATAGGATAAAACATCAAAACAGCAGAACCAAACACTTTCACTCTAACCTGGTTGAAAAGAGTTCCTCACCATTCAAAATTTTGGAAAATAAAAACTTAGAAAACTTTTCTATCTTCTCACTCTCTTTCCTCATCAACAAAACAATAAAGGTATGGAACAGTACATTCTTCTTAAGCTGACATTACAAGTATCTCTATTAACCATAAAAAAAAAACACCCATTTCACATAAATTCAGACCAAAACTGAGTCCCGGTAACATCAAAAACTTGTAAAGAAAAATATTTTTGGATGAACAGAGAGAGAAACCAAGACCCTTTACATAGAGTTTTAAGAATGAAACTCCACCCATCAAAGAGTTGATGCATGACTCCCGTAAACTCTTTTCCTCCATGTACTTCAACATACTTGAGTAATTTTAAACACATTTAAATCTTAATGGAGTTGTATTAATTACCAATCATGTTTTCATAATCTTCTAGCTTAACAAAACTTGAATTGAAATCTAACTTAAACCACTAGATGGGATGATAATTTGTATGCAGTCATGAGGTTATCTAACAAGTTACACGCCAAAAAACAAGGTCAAACAACAGGAAGCCATAAGAGCAACTACTTCACAGAGTAAAGACAACAACTTTATTCGTCAAAACCCTAAATGAAACAGCAGGGACTCTCTTACCTGGCAAAGAAAGACTCATTCTTTAAAACCCTAGAACCGGAACAGATTCTTTCTTTTTCTTTCTAGAGAGAGAAGGAAAGAGTTTTGGGTTTTCACACACAAACACAGATAGAGAGAGATAGATAGAGAGCGAGAGAGAGAGCACGACTGGCTCCCAAACGAAAATTTGGCTTTAGTTAAGGGGACTTAAAAAACATACAAAACAAAAGAGGAAAAGAACAAGAAAAAAAGCAGAGACTGTGATGTGATGATGGCATAAGGAGGAAAAATGAGAAATCTTAGAGTGTAACAGTTACTTTATCCATTGTTTTAAAAGTTGCCACGCTGCAAGCAGGCCACTTGGCACACTCTGGTAGTCCGTTTTAAATGGAGATTCAGTATATTTTGAAATTTTTTATTTAAAATTAATTTTTAAATAATATTATTTTAATATATTTTTAAATAAACAATACTTCAAAAAATAACTATCATTACACTTTCAATTATTTCTTTATAAACATATTTATTTTTAAAAAAATTATTTTTAATTTAGTTTGATTCATGTCTTAAAAATAAATAAAAATTAAAATAACAATCATTGAATCACTAAATCAATTTAAAGATGCATTTCAACAGCTTTTTTTTTTAATGAAAAGGTTAGGATAAAAATTTAAAAAAATAAAATTTTATATTTTTAGAGAATAATAAATAAAAATTAAAATAATAATCATTGAATCACTAAATCAATTTAAATATGCATTTCAACAGCTTTTTTTTAATGAAAAGATTCGGATGAAAATTTAAAAAAAATAAAATTTTATATTTTTAGAGAAAAATTAAAATAAAATCCTTGTACCCATTAAGTTATCTAACTTGATAATGTCAGCATGCAGACTAATTGGAAGGGAAAAAATATATAGACCGAGAGTAGATTAGACTATACTTTAAATGTATGAATTATTAATTAATTTACTTTTCCAGTTCAATAAATACCATAACCCACATAAAAACACTATGTATATTTTTTATTGTAATTTAAGATATTTTTTTGCTTGATAATATATTAAAATGATTTATTTTATATTTTTTTATTGGTATATTAAAATTATAAAAAAATAATTCAATATTTTTATAAAACTAAAAATATTCTTAAAAAACATGTGATGATATAAAATACAAGTAAGAGCCCATCAGTACAGTTGAGGTTTTTGCTAAAATTGGGCATTGTTTATTTTGGGTGCGAAGACAAAGCAAGGACAAAACAAGGAGTGGAAAAGGAATCAGGCAGGAAGAGGACATATGACACGTGTGCGACACAGCAGTGACTTTGTCGAAGCCGATTCTTTGCGTAAAAAACGTGGTTGCCAAAAATAACATAAACCTTCCAAGTTATTGTTTATATCTTGGCAGTACGTGATTTTTAAAATATTTTTTATTTAAAAATAAATTAAAATAATAATTTTTTATTTTTAAAATTTGTTTTTGATATGAGTAAATTAAAATAATTAAAATATATAAAAAATTAATTTAACAAAAAAGGTTTTTAAGAAGCACAGCACAGCCTTAAAAAATAAACTGTCCGTAGAGAACCTCCTGGTGCTGCTACAGCAGGTGCTGGAGAAACGCGGTGGCTGTTGCTGCAATGCTGCGCCGGAGATGTGAATTTGAAAAGGTTGTGAGTAAATTGTGAAGGTATGGGAGAAGGTATGGGTGCTGCTATTTATTTATTATTGGAAATATAGAACATTAGAGTTTGGGATAGAAGTTCTTTTTTTAATTTTAAAATATTTAAAAGTATAGTTGTTGTTGTTTTTTAGGATATTTTTTATTTGAAAATATATTTAAATAATATTTTTTTATTTTTAAAAAATTATTTTTGATATCAACACATTAAAATGATCTAAAAACACCAAAAAAATATTAATTTGAAGTAAAGAAAAAATAAAAAATTTTAATTTTTTTCAAAAATATTTTTAAAATACAAAAAAAAAATTATCCCAATCCGAGTTAATTCAAAAAATATAATATTTTAGTTGAATTAATGTTTTGAACAAAAATTGAATGAGTTTTACGAGTTCAATTGAAGATTTGATCTATCAAGTATTCCAAGTTTGATTAAATTTATATCATTTCAATTTAAAAAATCTAATTTATAATTTTTGTAGTTGTTTAAAATTTTAAATTTAAGAATTTATATTTTTAATTATAATTTTAAAAAAATATATATTTAATTAAAACTATCAAGAAATAAATTTATGCTTACAAAAATAATAAAAAGCAAGTTATTTTAATTTATATAAAATCAAGGTTTAGAACTGAGGTTCAAAGTAAAAACAATTTAATTAAGTAAATGATTAAAAACTATTTAATTAACTAAATGATTTTATCTGTATGACTAGGAAAAAAATAAAAAATATTATATTATAAAAACAATCTCTTCAAATAAACAATTAACTTATTAATTCAGTATAATTCAAAGACTATGTGTTTAACTATTAATTAGAGTGAATTAGATTTTCTAGACTTCCAGTATTTTAAAAAAAAACAACAACTAAAATTAGGGTTACTAGATCATTGATGCTTTGGTATGCAAGCCAAGTCAAAAAATTTAACCCAAAAATTAGATGGGCACCGCTACTAGTGAGTTTTCCCGTAGAAAAAATAATTTAAATTGTGCGGTAGTTAACCTCATATAATCCCTTCAACATAGTAAATTTAAAAGTAATATAATTGAATAAAAAAAACAACAAAAAATAAATATTTAAAAAAACATGAATATAATAATAACTTAATAAAAGAAATGTTTAGATGTTAACTAGCCAAGCCCATATTATTTTGTGGGTTTGTATTTCTTTATAAAAAGCAATGTTTAGATGATATAAACATGTTTCACATAAATAAAAGAAATCAACAATACAAGTTATACCGCCAATTAGGATTAATAAATTGGTTCTTATTTTAACTAGATGATGAAAGAAAAGAAATGGATATTAACCAAACAATTTTATATATAAAAAAAATCACAATATTTTGGAAAAAAATACGGGGGCACGAAAATAGATTAAAAAAAAGTGACAAAGAATTGGATTAAGTACCAAGATGCCCAAATGCATAATAAATACCTCCTTTTATAGGCCAAAATTGAAAACTATTGATTTAATGACTAATTGATGAGTGAGTAGTCAACCCTTGACTTGGTGACAATCCTTATCTTTTCTTGTCTGCCCAAAACATCATTGATAACGTCAGAATCAGAACCACTTAAAAAATATGAAAGTTATAGGAAATCGTCTCAGCTTTTCAAAAAAAATAAAGGTCATTTGGACTTCTAGAACTCTAGATATGGGCCAAACACTGAACAATATTCGGCTGCAGGACAGATTCAGACTCTTTTATTGTTGTTATAATTTGGACATGAAAATGAACTTTTTAAATCTTGGGCATCATGAAATTTGTAGGCCTATATCTTACCTTTCTATCGATATACAGTAGACCTAAATTTGAAATCTACAGTTCCAGATATGATCTAATTACCAAATAGTGTTTCAGTTTGGACTGCATCAACATCTCTTTTCTAAGTTTGTCCATCTTTTTGTCATTTCAATTTTTGTTTTTAAACTCATCAATCAATCCTTTCATTTATGTGATAGGCCTGCGTTTAAAATGAACATTTACCACAAATTAAAGGTATCTTATATTATTAGATATGTTATTATGAAACATGTTTTAGTTAGGGAGTTATTGATACTTCAAGTGCAAAATCATGGTATAAAACCTTGATAAAAATACACTTTTATGTACTAATTAGTACCAACTATATATCTGTTATATGTTGATTAACTGCAACTGAGAGGGCTCTATATTCAAATCCATATCTATAGAGATAATTTATTGGCATATTACAATATTTGGCTTTCACAAGACCTGGGCTTTCTTTGTTAGTTCATAACATCAACTAGTTCATGCATAACTTATTAGACACATATTGGTAGGCTATTAAAAAGATATTACAATATCTTAAACATACCATCCTAGTTGGTTTGTATCTTTAGCAATCACCATCGTTTAATTTCCAAGCATTTTTATATTTAAATTGGACAATTGATCACGATGATCATCGATTAATAGGTGTATAGTGTGTTTTTATAAGCAGAAATCTTATCTCTTAGAATTGTAAATAGCAACTTATATTTTTTAGAAGCAGTACATAAACCAAATATAAGTTGTTTGATGATACAACCTTTGAAATCAAATGGTTATATTCTGTCTTAAAAGATATTGATCTTACACCACAACAATCACTTGTGTTATGGTGTGATAATATTAGAGTGACATATTTGATGGTTAGTTTTATGTTTCAAGTGTATACCAAACATATCAAGATAAACTTTCATTATGTACATGATAGGTTAGAAAGAAGAACTTTTTGTTCAATTCATATCAAGTAAAGATTAGCTAGCCTATCTTTTGATTTAACTAATAAGCCTTGTGCTTTTCTTAACCAATTAAAATGTTTGCCAACTACTTTTTAGATTGAGAGGGCGTATAAATGATTCTGTTGAGTTAGAAACCAAGTGAGCAACACAAACTCTTAGTTGCCAACAACCAGATATGAAGGAGAAAATTAAGGAAGATAATGTAATTTGATATATTAATTATTATCTAGAAATTTAAAGCATTGTAGTTTAGCTATTGTTTTATACTACAATTTTATAAGAACCTTTTTTGCATCAAGAAGTATTGTCATGATGATGATGTACAATATTTTCAACACAATTGTAATTCCTCTTTGTTCTCTCATTCTATTATTATTTTATATTATGGTATAAACCTATATGAGATTCTTATATTCGAGAACGAAATGAAAAGCAGAGATACAGGAAAAATAGAGCAATGTTCATTCCAATTCAAACATATATCAACCGGTAAATAAACACAAAATAACTTCTTCTTTTTTTATCGAATTAGTTATGATAACATAAGAACATTTATTATACATGTTAAAACTGTGAGCAATTTTTGATATCATGTCAAAATTTGAATGAACTTGATGGATTGACCTAGACTAAACTGATTTACAGTCTAGATTGATTTGGGTTGAAGAAAAATTTGCAAAAGCAATTAATTACTTAAACCCTGTCACAAAGCTATATTGACTCGCCACTTGATTGACTTGGATAAAATCGATCAAATAATTTTTTCTTTAAAAATAAATTGATCAAAACCACATTGTTTTTATCCTTAAAAAAAAAAACTTTAACCATCATTGTTAAGATCAACCTCTAAAACTATGATTGTTTTAAAAATGATAAAGTTCTGAAAATTAACTCAAGGTGAGTTTAGAATTTGAGTTCAAAAAATATTATGGTTGAAAATAATGTTATAAATATTATGGAAAAGATTATCAAAATTGTGCGTGAGTTTTATCTTAAAATATATTTATATCCAGGGATATTTTATATGATTAACCAACTTTAATTGTTATATCAAAGTCAAGCATTATTTGAGATTACAACTATGTTTTTTTTTTAAAATATATTATTTTAATTTTAAATTATTATATTTTTAAATATATTATTTTAATTTTAAATTATTATTTTAATTTTGAATAGCTTTGATATATTAGTCTTAAAAATAATTTTTTAAAAATATTATTTTAATATATTTTTAAATAAAAAATATTTTAAAAAATAATATTTTTCACAATTACAAACACCCTCTTAATAATTTATTAATTCAAACCTAACTAATCCAAGTTAAAATTATGTTTAAATTAGTTTGAAAATTAATAGGATTAAACAACTCAATTAGAAGCGTTTAATTTAAACCTAACTAGCTCAGGTTAAAATTATATTTAAATTAATTTGAAAATTAATTGGTTAAACCTAGGAATCATCTAAACTCAGTTAAAGATGTCTAATCGAGTTTAAATATCTGTTTAGTAATATAGTTATGATTAATTTTTAAAATACTCTTCATTTAAAAATATATTAAAAATATATTTTTTTTTAAAAATTATTTTTAAAATTAATGTATCAAAATAATATAAAAATATTAATTTAAAATAAAAAAAATTAAATTTTTTAAAAATATTTTTTTTTAAAAAAAACTCTTATAATTACGGTATTTTTAGAAGACAAAAGTATTACAACTTTTTATCTAAATAAATATTTGGCACCGCCATCGGAGGAGAAGTCTGACCATAAACAGTTAATTTTGAATTAAACGACAAGCGATATGGATCGGGTGCCACTTTTTTTCTCAAAATAAAAAGAAAGAAATGGCACGAGCAAGCAAAGAGCCGTGCAAGAAAGAAGCTTGCGATATTCAAGCTTGTCTCTCCAAAAACAACTTCCTCCCTCAGAAGTAAGCAACTGATGATCTTTTCGTTTCGTCTTTCTTTGAATCTAATGTCTGGAATTCGTAAACTTGGCTTGTTGTCTCCAAAAATATGATATAATTCATGGGTTTTCAATGAAGATCAAATTTCTAGATATTCAGCTCTACAGGGCTTCAACCCTTTGTGCTTTGTTTACTTATGGGTTTTTTGCCATCTTAGCAATTTCTTATGCTATTTACCTGAGGCAAAAATTTCCCATCTCTCCCACTGTCTTTTAGATATTAATAAGAGAAAGAAGATGAACTGATAAGAAGGTGTTGAAACTTGATTTGTGATGGAGCGCAAGCAAATATTCCTTGACCAAAATGCATGAGAGAATGGGTTATGGTTATAAAGATGAGGAAGACGTGGTTGAAACCAAATATCGATTCAAGGTGAACCTTGTTTTCGTGAGTTTTCCCATCGATAAAGGAATGACTCTTCCCGGCCCTCCCATATACCAAAAAAGTGGTTCGAAAGGTTCTATACGCAAATCTAAATTAGAAAGAGGGGGTCTACGGATCAGTCAAGAGCTTCACCCCAGTCTTCCCCGGGGGAAGGAAGAAAAGCCAGAGACGAAATATAAAACCTCCTAGAAGCATTGTTAGGTTTTTGGGGATCACTTATAACTAGAAACTGCTTTAGAGTTCTGTTGTTTTGTATCTTTCTTGATTTTTTTTCCATAATGTTGTGTTTTTAATAACCCAGTTTTAATTTAGGCCGAAAAATGTGAAGCATGTTTCTTGATTTCATCAGCTTATGTCTTATTTCCTGACTTTTCTGTGCTGTTGTAGTTGATGTTCTAACTTCTACCGCGCGACCTTTTTCCTGGTTTCGAGTCTTAACTCCCGATGCTTCCGGCTCTTGATATGTGATTGAGCAGTTGTAGTGCTAAAGTTTCAGTTTGCGTCTTTTCAATGAAGCCCTCTAAAAGCTTATGCTCCTTGTGGACTGTTAAAAGTCATGGTTTTTAGTATCTGTCATCATTGGAGTTTTCAGATTCTCTGATGCTTTCTTGAAAATGTTGCCACTTAATAACCTGAGAGCATGCAATATATGTGCTTCAAATTGCCGGCAAAAAATGTCTATATTTTTGTGCTGCATAAATGTTTGCAAAAAGAATCTCTGCTCTGCGATGAGGGCCTGATTGGTTTGTGTGTCTTGAATTCTATGCAACTGATGGAGCGTGTGGTAGTGACTAGATTTGAGAAACCTTCAACAGTACCTTCTTTCCAGATGAAGCTGCTTTGTCATGTAGGTAGGTTCTGTTTGGTAGTTGAATGATTTTTTGATGAAGCAAGTTGGAATAGCAAGCACAACTCTTTTGGAGCGAGGTTAAAACATGTTTGTTTCTCTAGTTGATTTTACTAACTGCGTGATTGGTCAAATTGGTTGAAATCATGGTTCAATCCTTATCTACATGTAAAATGCCTCAATACCTCTGCTGATTAGCTTCTTGAGCAATCTCATTAGCCATGATTATCATCCTCATTCTTTTCTCAGTCATTTCTTTCTTTTTGCCCAGTGGTAATTTGACTTTCAGATGGCTGGCGACCCTCCAGCTTAGTTGTTTCTGGCAATACTCAATATATTAGGACGAGGAAGTGATTGCTGGTGCTGACTAGTAGCCCTATATATGGTGCTGAGAATCTGTAGAGTAGGGATTATTATTGATATTAATTACATAAAACTAACCAGTTAGCAAAACCTCTGTGTGCTAAAAGACCTTCTGTGTGGTTTGGTGTATTTTTGGTTAATTGATGCTATAATGCGTTTTCGCAATCTATTTCTACTCATTAACATGATCCAGTCCATCTACATATTAGACAACTGTCAACTTATTCACCTTCTGTGCTATCCTATGCTACTGATGCATCTGATTTTCCTCGTATTCATAGTTTCTAATTAGCATTTTGAAATGGTCTAGGTGCCTTAAAGTGATAGAAAATCTGCAGTCTTGCTGTGTGAAATGCGATTACAAGTCAACACATTGTGCTTCGGTGTCTGGCCTTCTGAAGCAAATGCCCAAGTGAGGCCACAATCTTCATATTGCCGTCTAGAGGAAAGGGATTGCTGTCTTGTCTGTTCTCTTCTAGAGGAATACAACAGCATCAAAATGTCACGAGTTTTACATCATGGGATACTGCAATTCAATATGTTCTGTTTCTCCAAGTAGAGGTATATGTGAGAATCTGATTCTATGCCAGGTGCTGTAAATTGTGGAAGAGAATATTTAGCCAGAGACTATTCTGTATCCTCTGAAGGGGAAAAAAAAGAGAAGCTAGAATAAAGCTCGAAAACTTGTCATGGAACCAGAGTCGATAGAAATGTTCACGTTTATGCGTGCTAGAATGCTTAGTAGCACGTTAGAGGCCAATATCATGCTAAACTGCTTCAAGCTATTTAGTATTTCCTTGTTGATTGATTATCTTCTGCATTCTATGCCTGACATTTTACTTGATGTTTTTGAGTAGACAAGGAAAAAAACACATGTATTTTATTTTGTTGGAGGAACAACAACAAAGATATAATAAATATATCTGAAATAGTTTTAAAATGAATTTCTGGCTAGGAATGTATCATCTATCTCACTATCTTCACAGTTTGGAAAGAGACATTAGAAACTTGCAATTTATTTGTGAACCTGGTGAAGATTCATGTAGTAAATTTGACATTAGTTCTTTGGGGCTTTCAACATTTTTTTCATCCTTCAAAGGAACAACTCGTGCATCTTCCTTTCCACCACCAATCACTTCAAACCAGTAGAGTATCAGGTGATCGCATCAATGCCAATAAAAAAAAATAGAAAATGAAGTGGATGATAAAGCATCCACTAGAAATTTGTTTCCCTGCACACAGAAGGAAGCTGAAGATTCTTTCTTGGGAAAATTGGAAGAATGATACACTATTACCAATGCTATCCAAAATCACATTGGCCAATTCTTTCTGTATGAATAGGGGGAGCTGTAAACAAGGCAACAGCTGATGCACTCTCTCACCTAAAAAGGGTTTAATGAAGAGAAAATTTTCACCTTCCCTTCTTACTGTAATGTATAACAAAACGAAAATGGACTCAACAATGGACAGGCGATGGTGCCTTGAGCTTTCTTTTTCTTTTTTCTTTTTTGCCACTCCCTCCCTGAAAGAGGTGCGATTGAATAAACGAGCTCAAGCAAAAAATGAATTTTATGGTGCTCTCGATGAATCCTGCCGCCTAAGAGGAATGCCCTCAGTACCAAAGCCATCCTCTTCTGTGTGCTTGGAGAGTCGCACGGGTAGAGATGGAGATCCTACATTTGATTTCAAAACATCAATCAGAGGTTAAGAACTCCAAAGATACTGGCATGGATCTCTCATAAATCATGCAGTTAGAAACCATATCAGTGTGCATCAAGTGCTTGGGAGACAAGGGGCACGGGTAGGAAATAATAATAATGGTTACAATAATAATGATATAGAGAGCATATACCATCAGCCATATCCTTCGTCTTGTGAAGAAGAAACGTTCCTGAAAGGATAGTCATGAACCCACACATTTCGGTGACTATTTGAGTTGGACTCTGCCTATCCCAATCCTGATTAGAATAAAAAGGATGATATTCAAAAATGGTTATTCATCATCAATCACAAATTTGCTAACAACTAAAAAACAGTGTAAAATCATGCTGAAAAAATTAATTAAAGTCAAACTTCAAAATATAACAAATCCCCAAAAGAGTCTAAACGCCAGTTGACCACAAATGAAGGCACCATGGAAACTTTTTTTTCCAAATTCCATCCTTCAGACTTTTAGAGCAACGATGACTCAGTGGTGGAAATAAAAACCATCACCTATATGCTTATTTTTCCTGCAGTACAAAGCTGTGTTTTGGGCTGAAAGGCATCAATTTGATGCTTGTTTGGGTGATTTTCAATTGTTTTGATCCAAACACACTTTGAAAAGCACTTTCAAAGCATTACCACTGCAGACAATTAACAAATCATATCAAGTTGACAAAGTAACAGAGGATGCTTTCTGAGCCAGTAGAAAAGCATACCTTGAACATGATTACACTTGCCAAAATTGTTAGTGATGTAAACATGACATAGTATATAGGAGAAACAACAGCAGTGTTGAAAGTGTCAAGCGCCTGCATATGAAAAACCAAAAATATAATCAAAGGACAATGAGAGGGCTGTCACCATAAAAAAACAATAAGTTTTGCATATAACCAGATGACAAGCGACACACGAGAACCAAGATGTTACTTGATACAAATCCTCGCAACTACAGAGTTAATCCTTATTTTAGGTGCAAACCTCAACAAGAGAAGATATTCAAACTCCTAAATAGTATCATTTACGCCAATTTTACACTTCTAGGCACCAGACAGACTGATGGATATTCAATTTACAACAGAACATGTTACACTTATGTCTCAATGCTTCCCTTGACACAGTACACAACAAATGGAGAAAAAGGATCAATGCAGCCAACCTATTAGCGCAACGCTTCTGCATAGTTGATTGAGCTCTCTCTCTTTTAATAATCATAATGGATAATAGATTTGTAATATTAACAAATTTTATTTTAAAGGAACAGTCTTTGGGACATCCCAAAAATCACAAAAGGGGAGAAAAATATTAGCACAGAGGAAGTACCCCTGGTGATCAAATGACTAAATGAGAATCAATCCAATTTTATTTTATCACAGCAACAAAAAAGGAAGCTAATTAATATAATTTCTTCATGTCCTCCAAAATATTTCATACATCCCATGCACTAGACAACATAAAGACCAAAAGATACTCTACCACCAACCAAGTTTCAACAGTTCCCAAGATCCATTGAAGTAGGAATTCCAACCCTCATCTCCCCGACAGAAACCCACACACCCGTACAATTTTCTATACTCAGCTAGAGACATTACTCCAAACATATCAGGTAACATAAAAGTCATTGTTATATTGTTTCAAGAATTTGGATTTCCCACATCACACAGGGTTTTTGATACCACCAACAAATAGCATCCTAAGCAAATGTTCCAATCCTCAGGTATGAATCTCAATCGCTTTTAAACACTAAGTTCTACCAACCCTCAAATGTATCAGCATTTTTTATTTCCATTATCCACCTTTCCCTAACCCTGGCAATTCTGTCAGCACAAATTATATTTTGCCTTGACATTACTCCAGAGTATTATACTTCAAGGATCATATGTTGCTTCATAAGAGAACACCACATCACCATCAGAGCAAAATAACACTATCTGGCCTTATAATGCTAATCATAGCAAACTTGAGCATTTAGCCATTTGAATCAACCACAAGAACAAAATACAAAATGAAAAACAAAGGGATGAAGACCAATCAACAAGATAACACTTCCAAAATCACTCGAAGATCTTAGGGACTTCATGAAGCATCACTGAAGAGTTTTAAGAGGTTTTATGAAGAGATACAATCACTCCACAAAGTGAGCCGATCTGATTTTGAAGCCATTCCCCTGATATGCAAAATAAAACCCGGATTAGCCCTTGTCTCTGCTCAACCTAACATATTAGACTCCTTGAAATAACACTCCTGAATTTGATAGATACAGTATCCACAAGAGGAGACAGCATCTCACACCAGTATGATCAGTTACATGAATGATGCCTATGATAGCGAGACAGTCCCTCAGCCAAGTTTGTAGGCTATATGCTCTTCACTCTAGATGCTCCCCTTCAACTTCCTCACGACCATATAATGCAAATTATTAGATTGATAGCCACATGACAAACCAAAAAAAAAAAAAATCTCTGATGCTATTATCACCAATTAACATCTCTTTGTCCTAAACTCTTATATATCATCTCTTGCGAAGTTCTTATTTAACAATTCCCTTCCATGCTTTTGAATATGAGGACCCAGTAAAAGAAAACTTAAGGAAAGACACCTTAAAACTTCTACAACAAAGCCAATAGCCACATATTTGCACATCATGATAACAAACACAAATTTTCCCATGTTTCATCATCATTGAAAGTACCATGACAGGAACGATTTTAACGACTCAGGAAGGTGCAATGCGAAAGTTATCAACTTCATTGGAATGTAAAAATATCCACCAACTTGCAAGGATCTTATCATAGAGGAAGTTAAATAAATGATCCAAAGAATAATGCTATACTTAAATAGATAATTATCTGATAAGTGCGTAAAAAAACCCTAAGATGACAGACAAGAAACTGCTGCTACCTTGTTCAAATAATTCATTTGGGTAAGCACACAAGTAATTACAACAAAGGCAAAGACCCATGTTTGCGGATATATTAGCTGATTCGTTCCTGACAGTGTCAACTTCAACGCAATTCCAAGTGCTTTAACACTCATGACCTGTCAAACATCAACATTTGAGAAGATCATTTACAAAAGGGGGAAAAACTTGCAAGAAAACAAACAATACAATAACCAACAAAAGTATAACAATACATACCGACAAGGAGCCTACGAGAGAACAAACACCAATGTAAACCATTATATGCGTCTGGCCATAGTCAGGGATAAAGTGGAATATGAGAATGAATACAGCTGCTATGACCAAAGCAGCATAGAACAGAAAGGCTGAAAAAAAAAAAAAGGGATACAGGTTTGTTTCTTAAGCACATTTCTTTGCAACTTAGTCTATTAGAATTATGATTAATATACAATTTCAAACTATTTTTATCAAACAAATCTATTACCAGGCTCCGTAGCAAGATCCCAAACTTCTTTCACAGATTCAATCTCACGTTCTTGAGGAGCATGCAGCACAATTGTTGTAGAACCCACAACACAAAGAACACAACCAAGAATTCCAAAAATATGCAATTTCTCTCGTAATATGATATGTGCAAGAGCAGCACTGCAAACCAACAAAATGTTAGGACCTGAATAAGAAATATAAATTAGATTGTGGTTGATGATCTGTCATGCCTTATAATAATGCTGAGAGCACCAAGAGGAGTGACCAGGATAGCTGGTGCAAATGCATAAGCTGCAAAATTAGCAATTTCCCCAACAATCACTGTTGAAATAACAGGCAAACATTAGAATGGACTACTTGGAAATACAGCTATGATGTCCAGATAAAATAAGCAGATTACCACTTTGTTAGATTTTAAAGGTACTACAAGTTGTGAAGAGTTTAAACAGAGGCTTTTGTAAAAAGATCAAACATAACTTGCATCCACATAGAACACAGAGAAAGAAAAGGAGAGACGCACTTACACATTCATATCATCTCAAGATCTAAAAGCAGATAACTTAAGAAACAACCACATTTGATGATGGTAAAACTTACTTGTTATCATGCCCACCCACCAAAGCGGTTCATATAAGTAGGTATAACCTCCACTTCCTGCGAATTAAAGTCAACATAGTCAATTTCGGTGAATTCATGTTCACTATACAAGTATAACAGCACACTGTAAAAGGTACAATAGCAAAGCAGGGCACTAAAATTGAGGTTTATGAATTTCCATAAGCATTTTTGGGTAGTAACTTCTCGGATCCTCCGCAAAAAAGAATAGAATAAATAGATAATGCAATTATTACAAAGAAATAGATAGATCTTATTAACTCCTCACAAACCCATTTTCCAAAACTTCCAACTGACTCGATAAAAAAAGACCCAACACATTCAGCAAAAATCCATCAAAAACAATCTCTCAAGTTTCAAACATAAGTACACCACCACCACCTAAGCCCTAATCAAGAACATCATCAGCTTGGAATCTACTTGAAGCTTGAGACAAGTTCTAATCCAACCATTCTTATACTGCCAATACTTCCCAAAAATGGCCAAAAAGATTAAATCTTGAGGAGATTTCCCAACCGGTTTCTGGATAACCAATAATAAAGTCAAGCTTAAACAGAAAACCCCCCAAAAAAAATCCAAAATCATTAAAAAAGGAAAGAAAGATACCTGCCCTGATACCGGAGGCCCCAGCTTTCTTCAAGCCCTTCTTCTTGACAATGAAACTGGCACCAATAAAGACGCTGGAAGACAGTGCCAACACTAATCCCTTAATATTATCAGCCGACATCCCCTTGTACGACTCTTTCCAGCTCCCACTCTCCATCGCCATAATTTTACAGTTAAAAAGACCAAAACCCTATTTTTCCACTTGTAAACAAACAGCCCTTACTATATCTTCACACCACCATTTCTTTCTTTCTTTATTTACCAAACTCAGTTCTTACTCGGACGGAGTTGAAACTGAGTTTGAAGCAGCTCGTAAAGCAGGAAAACTGTGTGGAGTTAGGAGAAGGAGCGGATCTGAGAGGTGGAAGGAAGATGATGTCGGCGCGTGGAGAAAGAGAGAGTGCTGGTGCGCGCGTGGTAGTGGATCCAGCTGTTTGTGTTGTGGTTGCGAGAGAGAGATTGGTTAGATGCGAAGGGTGGAGAGAGAGGTACGTTGGATTTGTTTTACCAGAAGATGACTCGTGTCTGACTCATCAAGCCACTGCTTCCGATCTATTTTATGTATTTATATAAGAACTTTTCATATTTGTAATTTTATTTTATTTTATTTTTTAAGATTATAGTGTTTTCTTTTTTAATTTTATAATATTAAACTTGGTTTGCTTAGGTATATTGGCTTGTGATTTAGAAGAGGGTAATATTAAAATGTTAAAAAAATATTAAATAATATTTTAGATTCAAGAATTTTAAATTTGCTGATTTGACAAACAATAAAAAATTAATATTTTTACTTTTTAGTTATAAAAAAAATAAACCAACAACCAAAGAAATATTTTATAAAAAAATAAGATAAAAAAATAAAAATGAAACTATAAAAAATCTCATAGTGATTTCCTAATATCATTTAACTTTCGTTATAATGTTAATTTGATAAATTCAAGCTTTAGAATCATTACATTAGATTTTAAATTAAATTTTAAAAGATATTGATTCAATAAAATCTAGCCTATTTAACTAAATTTGTAATGACTTAGTTAATCTAATTGGTTAGTCAATTCAAGAAATTCATGGTTTAGAACCTAACCTATATTATATTTCAAATTAAATAACAAAAGATATTAATTCAGTAAAATTCAGTTGATCTTATCGGTTTTTTGATAACCCAATTTACCTTATTGATTAACATTTTTATTCTATAATGTTAAACTCAGTTCGGTCTATCATGTTGACCTGAAAAATTCATGATTTGAATCCAAAGCTAAATTAGATTTCAAATTAAATTAGAAAAAATATTGATTCTATAAAATATAATTGATCTAATTAGGTTCTTAATGATTCAGTTGACCTGATTAATTAACATTTTGATTTTATAACATTAAATATGATATTGTTCAGCATGTTAATTCAATAAATGCATCATTTAAAACTTCACCTTGATTGAATTTCAAATTAAATAGCAAAGGATATTGAGTCAGTAAAATCCAGTTGATCCAAACAGGTTTTTAATGACAATGTTGACCTAATTAGTTTACATTTTCAATCTACAAGTCTAGCATGTTGATCCGATAAATTTATAATTAAGAACCCAACCTGAATCGAGTTTTAAATTAATTAAAAGATATTGATATTATAAATTTAATTAATTTAGATGAGTTTTTAATAACTTTGTTAATATGATTGGTTAACTTAAAAAAAAATTAAAGAATGAAACAATGTTGCTTTTTTTAAAATTCACCCGTGAGTTAAAATGATATTTAAAAAAAAAATTGCATTGACCTAGTGATCCATGAGTTAAACCAATAATCCAAATTTTTTTTTGAGTTAATCCTTAAATCGAATATGATAATTATGATAGAAAGCATGAAATGAAAGAAGTTTGATATTGTTTTTTTTTTAAATAAAATAAAACCATCATTTTAGCTCTACTTGATCTATGGTGTCATGAAAACAAAAAAAATATATTTATTTATCAATATAAGACATGAAAGGTAAGAATTTCCAATAAAAGGTAAAAGTGGATAATAGGATAAGATAAGAATTAAATAAACATTAAATGGAAGAATTTATATGAAAGTTTTTCTAAAAATACATGTTCTACTTTTTAAAAAAATAGGTGAAAAGGATTTGTTTTGTTTTCCTTACCCAAATCTATTCTTTTTTTTAGGGATAGAAATAAATACTTATTTTTCATACTTTATATTATTTATATTTGAACTTGAGTCAAAAATAATTATTTAAATTTAACTTGAATGGAATATAACTATAAGATTTCTTAATTTATGATTCTATTATTTTTCATGGAAGATATTTACTTCTTATCAACAATTTTTTGTTACCCTTCTAGTATTTATTTACTAACAACTAACTTATATATTCAAATATTATTTCTCAAATTCCTTAAATTCTTGTGTACAATTCTAATGCTACCAACATTCAAATAGGTTCTCCACACATATTTTTAGTTTTATTAAATTAATTATCCATGTTTTTTTATATTCATATTTAGGTTATATCAAATCTGAATTTCAATGAGAGTTTCAAGTTATTTTTTCATTATATATTTCTTATAAAATAAATTTTATATCCATTTATAAATTCTAAGATAATTTTTTTATAAAAAAAATCTTAATATGCAAACATGCTCAACATCAATTTTAGTATTTATAACTAACCATTTTTTCAACATGCTGATTATCAATTTCAGTACTTATAACTAACCATTCTTTTAACATTATCACCATGCTAATAAAAAACACACACACAAATTATCACAATTATCCAATTATTCAGCAAAACAATACATGGCCGGTCCTAAGTTTCATTTGTTTTCATAACTTGATCTTCAATTGTTTATAAATTTTTATTAAATATATTAATCTAACTCAATCTATCAATTATAAACCATTAACATAATTTTTCAATATTTACATATATACTCTAATTCACAATATAATATACTAATAAGAAACTCAATTAAAATTTGATAATTAATTTAATTTAATTATAATCATCATTAACACATCTGTATATGCTAAAAATAAACAATAATTAAACATTCATTTTAGCTTTATAAATTCCTCACTTTTTACCTATTATGACCGGGTCTAATTTAACAAAATTACTAAAATTTTTCTTTTTTATTTACTCATTATTTAAGTCATTCATATCTTAATTATATCATTCAACCATAATTTTATAATTCCTTTAATTTTCATCCAAAAACCCTTATTAAGATTTAAGCATTTCACGTAAAAATTCATTTCTCTCCACTTAAACTTGCATAATTGAGTTTAGAACTCTTTATCAGGCAATCAAATAAGCTTCGAATAACTATTGAAAAATTTACACCCTTTCTTTATTTTTGCCATTTTTTTTGTGACTTCTCTCTCCAAATCCCTATTCTCTCAATTGATTTATATTTTATTCATTTGTTTGATTGTTTTTAAACACTCATCCTTTTAATAACCATGACTTAAATCATGATTTCTCCAAAGTTTTTAAAGTAAAATCAAGAAAGATGAAGAAATATCTTTTTTTTCCTCTTCCAGCCAAAACTCGCTATTTTAAAAAGAGAAAGAAACTGAAATTTCTACTTTATTCAATTTATTTATGAAAATGTCATTATTAAGTTTATATGTTATTTTTTAATCCACATGTCGACATTATAATATAGTCTTCCTGAATTCTGATTACCCTAAAGTTCTAACCATAAATATAAAAATACATCATAAGACTTTTCATGAAATTGCAACTTGATTTTATAATCGAACTGAGAGTTATGATTAATAACATAAACTTGGTTGATACGTGCCAAGAACCTAAATTTTATTGGTTTACCCTTTCTTAGATTGTATTGTTTATTCCTTTAAATCCTCATGATCATATATTTATTTTACTTTTTCCATCATTTATTTATGAATTTATTATCGTTTGACGATAATGTTATCGATTTTGAACCAGGATGTACGCCAACACTTTTTATATTATTCTAACTTTTCTTACCTATTGATAATAATAATTTGTTTTCTTGATATTTATTTTATTTTTAAATTTTTGAGGGATATACATAACTATTCATACTTATCGACAATGTTATCGATTTTTAACCAGGATGTACGGCAACACTTTTTATATTATTCTAACTTTTCTTACTTATTGATAATAATAATTTGTTTTCTTGATATTTATTTTATTTTTAAATTTTCAAGGCATATACAGAACTATTCATACTTATCTTTTTCTGCTTATCTGCAAAGAGCTTCATAAGCTCTCCCATTAAACATTAAAAATACAAAAAATATATGAGTGATGTAAGTTTTTAAATTAACATTGAAATACAAAAATACATTTAAATAATTTAAATTAACATTTTCACGAGTCATGTCCAAGAAAAATCACTTCATGACTGCAAAACTAGTATCATACAACTAAATCAAGGTTAGTTATTTTGTATGAGTGCATACATACACTCATCCAAATATTCATATAACGTACCCAACCTCTAATTTATATGTAGATCATATCACCTAATGCAATATTATTATATTATCTTAGATGCATATATACTATAATTAGTTAAACTTAGATAAGACACTTGTAATGATTTCAAGGGACTCATTTAAAGGTTTGCCCAAATCTTATAATAACCAATTAACTATAACAATAAAAAAAAATACACTTTGCATTTTATAGTTTGGTACAAATTGTGATTACCTGCTGTAGTTCAAAAAAATACACTTTACATATTGTACTTATTTATCTGAGTTAACACTTAACACCACATTAAACTTTGCCAAAAAATATAGAAGAACTATAACATAGTATTTTGCGCGCTATACAAAATTAACTTCAATTTCATATTTTTTCAACAACACAAACCTAATAGATTGACAAACTAGCACCCTTTATCACTAATCTATGAATTTGAATCCTCACAATTAAATCAAATCATTGGCATGGTGACTTTGTCAAGGAAGGATGAAAACTATTGCAATCTTTAAGAGATGATCTTGACAAGGGATGTTGCTCGGTTATGATCACCATTTCTTAGATGTATTATGATTAGTACTTAAAAGTATATTTTTATTAAGGTTTTATATCATCATTTTGCACTGAAGTATCAATAACTCCTTAACTAAAACATGTTTTATAATAGCATGTATTATTAAGATACTTTTAATTTATGGTAAATATTCATTTTAAATACAGGCCTATCATATAAATGAAAGGATTGATTGATGAGTTTAAGAACTAAAATTGAAAGGACAAAGAGATGGCTCAAAGTTAGAAAAGAGATGCTGGTGCAATCCAAATCAGAACACTGTTTGGAAATTAGGTCATATTTGAAGCTGTAGATCTCGGATTCAAGTCTGCTTTATATGGATGGAAAGGTAAGATATAAGCCTATAACCTGATTGGAACCTCTTTTATGTGTGGTTTCCATTTGAGTAATAAGAGTTTATACTATATTTGTTTGAAATACCATTAGTAAATCCTCTAATTTTGACATTTGTTGTTATCATTGTTCAATCCTTACATTAATCTTCCATCTTAAAATTCTCATCAACTTTTTTATTATTATTATTGTTGTTGTTGTATTATTATTATTATCTATAATTTATATAATTAATCTCTCTATAGTTCGATCCTGGTATTGCCGGGTTATTTATTACTTTGACACTCCTGCATTTGGGAGAAGACATCAATCTTTTGGTCGTGTCAAGTTTTTAGTGCCGTTGCTGGGAAGGTAAATTCTTGTACAAATTATAGTATTTATTTTATTTTCTCTTTTCACTTTTCTTGTATATAACTTTGTTTCTTTTCTTTTTTCTTCTTTTGTTTTCTTCTTCCTTTTATTTTATTCCTACACGTGCATGAAAGTGTGGTCATGTATATTAAGTGGCAGACTTTGTAGGGCATCCTCATCATTTTCAGAAAATATGGCCAAAGAAAATAATTATTCACCTCATAATAAGAATAATGAGAATAACCGTGTTAGAACACTTAGAGATCATATGAATCCCACAAGAACAAGTGCACCATTATGTATAGTTTTTTCTCTGATGCATCTCATTTGAATTTTAAGTCATGCATTATTCAACTTTTACTTTTTTTTCATGGCTTAGATTTAGAAAATCCATACTTGCATTTAAGGGAATCTGAGGAGGTTTGCAACATGTATAATGACTCAAATTGTAGCATGAACACCATCAAATTAAAGCTTTTTTCTTTTTCATTAAAAGATAAATCTAAAACATGGCTACAAAATTTAAGACCAGGATCCATTCGTGCTTGGGATGAAATGCAACAATAATTTTTAAAAAAGTTTTTGTCATCTCATAGAACAAATTCTTTCAAAAGATATCGAGACTTGCTTAATACTTACCCTCATCATGGTTTTGAGATATAGAGATTGGTTTCATATTTTTATAAAGTCTTAACACCGAAAGATAGGCAAATGGTTGAATTGATATGCAATGAAACCTTTGATTTGAAATTTGACAATGCTCAATTCTAAGAGTAACTGCACACTTTCAAATCAAGGTATCTTTGGATCCTGTAGATATTTTTTATTATGTTATTACTATATCATGGATGGAGATTAGCATGTAGTAAGATTAATATTGTTTTGATGGGTGTTTCTTTTTAGTTGGAATTATTGGCTGCTAAGAATCTCATTAGTGCAAATTTAAATGGCTTGTTGGATTTATATATAATCATTCATCACTTATGATTCTGAAAAGCGATTCAAGTTATTTAATCTGTTTGCATTTTTGGATTTCATGAACTTGTAATAGATTCCAAATGATATATCCAAATTTATAATTGTTCTTTTGGCACTGAATACTAATATGGTTCTTGTGATGGACCTATCATGTTTAATGGGATTATTAATCTTGTTGTCATGTCATGAATTTTATAGAACATAAAGATAAAAAGAAAGATAGAAGGGTATTTGTATTATTATAGGTATTAATTTCCTAACTTGGACATGTAAGACATCGATTTATACTTGTGACTAACTCCTTATTTCATTTAACTAATCACTCACCCATATCCATTTTGGTTTTCTTTTTCCTTATAGGCATATGGCTCATCTTACAAAAGCGTTTTGAATGTTTTAACATAGGTCTTTATCTTCTTGATACAAGTTATTCATTTTTATTTTTTACTTTATATCTCTAACTTTGTTTTGCTCCATTTATTTATCTTTACTTTGTTGTTGTCACAACTCAATGTTTGTTGGTTCAAGAAATCCATTATAGGTAGAATAAGTTAATTTTTCTATTGATAAGCTCATTGTCTAGGTAATTATTGACTAACGATTATAAATCGACTACTGTATGAGATAGTAAGAATCATATGTTATAGATCATTCAGCAAAAGAACACTTTTGTACCTTTAGAAGTATTGATTGGAGTCTTAAGTTTGCAGTTTTCTTATTCTTGATCCTTCCCTTCTTCTATGCACTCTACCATGATTAGTGTTGGTAGTTTTCTTTTTCTTTTTCTTTTTTGTATTTATCCATGTTTATAAATATTGTCAGGTTAGTAATCATTTAATTAGATAAGTTGCATTGCTTGCTTTCTTTAGTATTCATGTCCTTGAATTTTTCAACTTAGGTTTAGTGAAAGTTGTGAGAATACATCAGCTTTTTGTTCAATGTTGGCATTTCATGCAAATAAGATTTTTTTTCATTTTTTTCTGGTTAAACTTTTCTTTCATGTGAATCCTTTTGCCTTCAATTCCAACATAGTTTTTTAGGAGGGATTACTTGCCTGTACTAGCTATTTCTTTTTCTTTTTCCTTTCGTTTTTAGGTTTCCTTTGTGATTTATTTTGTTTGTTTATTAGCTACTAATATTGTTTCAGTTTTGGTTATCAATAAGGAGAAGATTTTCATGGTTTCTTATGGAACCTAATATTGGGTCCTAGATTTTTAGTATACTGATGACTAAGGTTTTGTCGTTCATCGATTTCAATTCTAGTACAATTTATATTGTTGTTATTTACTGTGTTCTAGCCTACATGCTCTACCTGTTCTTATTCCTTTTGTTATTTGGTTTTCTTTGTGATTTATTTGTTTTATAAATGGCTACCTATTTCATGTCTGTTTTGATGTAGCTTCTTGTCATACTTCTTTATATAAGAGATGTTGTTTGGCCAATAATATGTTACAAACTATATCATAAAGACATGAAACATGATAAGAAGGATAACCTAAGATAAGAACATTAATCTCAATATGTTTAATAATAGAAAATATATTAATATGTTCAATGTCAGAATTAGGTGTGGTAATCTAATAGTTTGTGCAATCACTAGTTGTAGAAGCGCTGGTTGTGGATTCTTATGAATTGCTAGAGGATTCTTCAAAAGATATTTTTTCATTGTTAGAATCGTCATAATCAATCTCATCCCTATATAGATTATAAATGATAAGGATGTTAATATAGTTAACTTCATCATTTGAGTCATACGGTAGAGGACTCCAATCAATATGTTGTTCCACCTATGTATTATCAGAAGAATTAGGTCATCTTCATCATGAAAAATGTAGTCTTCAAAGTTAATTGTAGGTCTAACTAGTGTTGGTGGTTCATCGATGGTTGACACTAAAAGAGTAACATTTGGAGGGATCACTACATGGATCTTATGGTGATGTTTATGCCATGATTATTAAACTCGGACCGGCTGACATGACTAAAAGATTGATGTCTTCTCCCAAGTGCAGGAGTGTCGAAGTAATAAATAACCCGGCAAGACCGGGGTCGAACCACAGGGAGGTTATTTGTACAAATTATAAATAACAATAATACAACAACAATAACAATAACAACAACAACAACAATAATAATAATAATAATAATAATAATAATAATAATAATAATAATAATAATAGTAGTAGTATAAACTCTTATTATTGAATGTCAAGGTTAGAGGTTCCACTAATGGTATATCAAACAAGTATAGTATAAACTCTTATTATTGAATTGGAAACCACACACAAAGGAGGTTCCAATCAGATTATATATTGTTAACATGATTACATTAGTCATCTTATTCAATTAATGCTAATACTTGTAAATCTCGTCAAGCATTCATGATTATAACTTATGTTAACAACAAATCAAGTTCCTTTCATAGCTCAGGTGTCGGTTATACCATACATTATGGGCTATGAAAGTGCCAAGCATTTGTTGTACCAAGTGTTATACAATATAAATCAAGATTAGTCATTTAACAAGCAAAGTATTAAAGAGTGAACAAGATAACAAATATAAAACATGTTAGTATCAAACATTAAGGTCCATATTAAGTTTACATTATACTTATTCTCACACCATTAGTGTAACCTTTTCACCTTGACATAATTAACTTAGCTAGACATAATGAAAGAAAGCAAAATAGATAAACAAAATAAGAACATAAAAGTTAACTAAGTAAAGGAAAGGAAATGAAAGGCATAAACTTAATATTAATGACAGCAAAGCATAAACATTACAAAAAATACAAAGAGAGAAAGGAAGAGCATGATCTTGATCTGGAAACCAAGATGCCTAAATGCATGGCAAATGCCTCCTTTTATAGGCCAAAATTAGGAACTATTGATTTGATGACTAATTGATAAGTGGGTGGCCAACTTTTGACTTGGTGACAATCTTTGTCTTCTCTTGTCTGCCCAAAACGTCATTGATAACGTCAAAATTGGAGCCAGTTGCAAACATGAAAGTTGTAGGCAATTGTCTCAGATTTCTTGTGTAAAACTTTCAGCTCATTTGGACTTCTAGAACTCCAGATATGGCCAAAATACCGAACAGTGCTCGGGCTGGAAGACAGATTCAGGCTTCTTTGTTGTTGCTACAATTTGGACTTGATAATGGCCTTTTTAGATCTTGGGTTCCATATGAAAGTTGTAGGCCTATGTCTTACCTTTCCATCCATATAAATTGGACCTAAATATGAGATATATAGCTCTAGATATGACCCAATTACCGAACAGTGTTCCGGTTTGGATTGCACCGACATCTCTTTTCTAAGTTTGGCCATCTCTTTATCCTTGCAATTTAAGTTCTTCAAGTCATCAATCAATCCTTTCATTTATGTGATAGGCCTGAATTAAAAATAGACATTTACCACAAATTATAGGTATCTTATATTATTAGATACATTATTATAAAACATATTTTAGTTAAGGAGTTATTGATACTTCAAGTGCAAAATGATGATATAAAACCATGATAAAAATGCACTTTTAAGTACTAATCACACCCCCAACGAGTTAACCTGGAACCTAATGGTTAGACCGGTCTAGGTAAGACAAAAGACCTGGTGGCTCCAATCAACAGTTTTGCATGTTTATTGATTTCACTATCTGGATTCTTTAAGCCATGTTACATTGTAAGTTCACATCCTTTTTTTATCTTGACTGCTAAATTTTTTATTTTTCTTTTTTATTTTTGATTTTTTTATTGTTTCTACTCTCTCTTTTTTTGTTTTTCTGGTGGTTTGCCATGTTTCTATTTAATTTGAATTTTCAATTTTTCTATGTCTTTCATTGCTTACATGCTTATTGCTTACATGCTTATGCTCACGTTGTTTCTTATACCTGTCTTATTTTCTATTTGTTATTCTAGGTGATATTTGAGCTTCCGCTATCATTATAATTTTTTCCTTGTGTTGTTTTAATATATTTATCTTTCTTTTCTTTTGTTCAGTCCTATGAGAGCTTTTTTTTCTAATCAGCTTTTTAGTTGTTGTTTGGCAGTTCGTGCTTTTGGTTTTGTTTTGAGCGACACCTGGTAACACAGTGCTTGATTGCTAATCCATCTGAATTTTTTTTGTAGTTCATCCATTGTTTAGTTTCTCTTCAACTTTAAGCTTTATGGTCAGCTTCTAGAGGCTTCAGTTTTAGACTCGTGTGGTTGTAGCTCTCCCACTTCCACTTCTATTTAAGTTGCTCCTTTAATGATTGTTAGATTGATAAGCGTTTTTGTTTTAGTTATGATAACAAGAGTTGCTTCCTTTTATCTTTTGTTTCTTTTAGCACTTTCATTGTTATGTTTGCTAAGTTTTTTTTTTATGAAAAAAATAATGATAATAGTTGTAAATATTATTAGGCATTCATGATTATAGCTTATATTAACAACAAATCAAGTTTCTTTCATAGCACGGGTGTAGGTTATACCATACAGTTAGGCTATAGAAGTGCCAAATATTTGTTGTACCAAATGTTATACAACATAAATCTAAATTAACCATTTAACAAGAAAAGTATTAAAAGTGCACAAGATAACAAATACAAAACATGTTAGTATCAAACATGTCCGTGTTGAATTTACACTATACTTATTCGTACACTATTAGTATAACCTTTTCACCTTGATATAATAAATTTAGCTAAACATAATGAAGAAGAGAAATATAAATAAATAGGATAAAAGTTAACTAAGTAAAGGAAAGGAAATGAAAGGCATAAAAAAAATATTAATGAAAGCAAAACTTAAGTATTACAAAAATATAAAAAGAGAAAGCAAGAACATGATCTTGATCTGGAAACCAAAATGCTTAAATGCATGACAAATACCTCTTTTTATAGGTCAAAATTTGAAACTATTGATTTGATGACTAATTGTTAAGTAGGTGGCCACATCTTGACTTTGTGACAATCCTTATCTTCTTGTCTGAATAAAACATAATTGATATCGTCAGAATTTAAACTATATCACATAAAAGTTCTAGAAAATTATCTCAGTTTTCCAAGTAAAAAAATTGAGGTTATTTAGACTTCTAGAACTCGAGATATGGGCTGAATACTGAACAGTGTCTGGGCTACAAGATATATTCGAACTTTTACATTGTTGCTAAAATCTGGACTTTCAAACAGCAGAATTGAGTTTGACTTCCAGTTTTAGGCTTATGTCTTAGCTTTCCATCCATATAAAGTAAACCTAAATCTGAGATCTATAATTCCAGATATGATCCAATTACCGAACAGCATTCCAGTTTAGACTGCACCAGCATCTCTTTTATAAATTTGGCCCTCTCTTTATCATTTCAATTTCAATACTTAAACTTATCAATCAATCTTTTTATTTATATAATAGGCCTATATTTAGGATGAACATTTCACATAAATTAAAGATACCTTATGGTATCAGACTTGCTATTAAAAACATGCTTTAGTTAAGGAGTTATTAATACTTTAAATGTAAAATAATGATATAAAACCTCGATAAAAATACACTTTTAAGTACTAATCATGAGTCATGTTACATTGTAAGTTCACATCCTTTTTTTTTTCTTGACTGCTAAAGTTTCTTTTTTTCTTTTTTCTTTTAATTTTTTTATTGTTTCTGCTTTTTTTTTTTCTTGTGGTTTGCCATGTTGCTATTTAATTTGAATTTTCAATTTTTCTATGTCTCTTGTTGCTTACATGCTTATGCTCGAGTTGTTTCTTATATCTGTCATGTTTTCTCTTTGTTATTCAAGGTAATATTTAAGCTTATGCTATTATTATAATTTTTTTCCTATGTTGTTTTAATATATTTATCTTTTCTTTTCTTTTGTTCAGTCTTATAAGGGTTTTTTTTTTCCTAATCAGCTTTTTAATTGTTGTTTGACAGCTCGTGCTTTTGGTTTTGTTTGGAGGGACACCTGATAACATAGTGCTTGATTGCTAATCTGTCTGAATTTTTTTTTTTTAGTTCATTCATTATTTAGTTTCTCTTCAACTCTAAGCTTTGTGGTCAACTTCTAGAGGCTTTAGTTTTAGACTCGTGTGATTATAGCTCTCCTACTCTCACTTTTGTTTAAGTTGCTCCTTTAATAATGATTGGATTGATAAGTGTTTTTGTTTTAGTTATGATAACAATAGTTACTTTCTTTTATCTTGTTTCTTTTAGCACTCTCATTGTTGTGTTTGTTAGGTATTTTATGCTAAATGATAAATCAGGTTTTGATGTTGTTAAGTTATTTTATTTGCATTGTTAATATAAGGTATTTTATTTGTCATTAACTGTTGTTTTAGGTTATAAATTTGTTTTGTTAAATCTATCTAAACAAATCGATAACAAATCGATGTACATAAGGTAACCTTCTTTAAACATGTAATCAATTTCTCCGAGATAAAGGTACCTTATAATATGAAGGTTTGAAGAAGAAAAATGACTAGGATTGGATGATTTCTCCCCTCTCCTTCTCCCGAAGTTTTCCTCAATCTTTCTTCCTTCTCCTAACTTTAATTCCCTCAATTTTGTGTACCCGATTCTCTTGAATCTACCACCACAATCCTTTGCTCCCTTTTATCATGTCTTTTTTTTTTAAAATCTTTTTGTGGAGTTTACGATAATTTCTTGCAAAAGTTTGGTTTTCTCTTCTTTCCCCTCGGCTGCTTATGGTGTAGTGATTGTTAACATCGCTACAATGCCCTTTCATTTAATTTCTGATGTTTTCGTCCCCTTCATCATCCCATCTCGGCGTATTTTAAGATTCAGCTGTACTCAAGCCTAGATATGCATCCATTATATTTTTATTTGTTTGTTTGTTTGTTTATTTTCAGGGTTTTATCTACCATGATTTGTAAGAGCATGCACAGTAAAAATGAGAACAGTGAAAACACCACACTTTCAGCTTTATTCTAGATTAAAAAAATGTCACTAAAAACCCTTAATGTCTAGCATTTGGTCTCCTGGTACTGTTCTGGAATCTCAGCTTAGGAGAAAACAGCCGAGTTTAAAAGCATAGTCCAGAATAGGAAGCTTAAAATAACCATTTGACTTGTTTCCATATCCGAACCACCTGTCATGTTTCCAGGCAGTATCTCTTCAAACCATTGCTTCATTTAACCGATTAATTAAAGCTGCAAAAGAAATTGAACAGGGGATATTCCACTCAAAGAGAAAAGAATTGGATTAATGAGATGATCAAAGCGTAAATTTTGTATCAGAGTCAAAATCATAATCAAGGCCTCTTCTTAAATAATATATATGATTCAACACGGCTAATGCTTATATATAAAAAAAGTATGCGAATCTATCTGTAATGCCTGAGATTGTGCTTCTACCACCGATACAATTCCAGCGTCTCTCCAGCAACTTTCATCTCTTTGTCATCTGGTTTACAATCTTTCTCAAACTGGCCTGACCTGGAACAACACATGCTTCTTTTTGCATAATCTTAGTGACAACAAAGTTTTATCAGAGAATCAGCACCAGCGGTGAATAACCACGGTTGCTGTGGGTGGAAATTGCAGTCCAATACTCCTACAAAACAATCCCGAATCCATTACAACAATCAATTACGACTGTAAGTTTCCTCTCGACAATTCATGTTGAAGGCTTCATTAGACCTGTATGTAAATGCAGTAGCACATAAACGTTATGACAAAAGCTACAAACAGCAAACAGAAGATTTAACCACAAAGCAACCCCTTGCCACCACTTCTAGCAATATATAGCTTTTTTTTGCCCCATCTAAGAGCTGGTGAAACAATTATAGCTGCACATGCACAGATGTCTGATCTGGGATTGGCTAAAACTGTTCTATTATTGAAAAGTCATATCCTTCAAGTGCTGAGGGTAACTACTTCTAGTAGAGTGTCTAAATTTCAATAGGTCAGAAATGCTGGTGGATAAGAAATGCTTTTGAATCACGTAATCAATAGGTCAGGACTACAAATCAAAGGCAATAGGTATTCTTGTTTCCTTCTGAGTAAATTACTCAGCCTCGGGGTAAAATTAAGTTTATAGAAGACCAACTTTGAGATACCAATGAAACAAGACATGCGAACAAGAGCACATGTCAAAATATACTCAAGTACTGCCTCAAACAAATGAATACCACACTTTTGATATAGAGTTTCACTTGTCATGTGCGCTAGTTTCACAAGGGAATTTGCAGTTCTATGTGTAATCAAAAGAAAACAAAACCAGAATATAGTATAAAAGATTGATGAACTTCAGAAGATGATGCCCATGGTTTGGCAAACAGATGAAAAAAAATCCCATGAAATAGTAAAACTAGAATACAAAATGACAATTCTAAGCCTGGAGAAATAATAAGATCACAGGATTGTCAAAATGCAGAAAAAAAACTGCTGATGAATATAATTAAGAGATGGAAAGAAATGCATGCTTTTTTTAGTTTAGAAACATCATCCATCTTAATATGCAGCTCATCTACCAACCAATGGCACTAAATGCAACACATTCCTCACTGAATATGAATGAACAGTCATTCCTTTGCAACCATGAAATTGTCTTACAAAAATAGGAGCCAATAAGAGCAAGAAAATGATACATAAAGGGGCTCTAAGTCACCAAACTAAGCACCTAAAAGTCAAGTGAGACCGACAGACTTCATTCATGGAACAGTACATTCTAGAAACAAAAATCAAATCAAACGACGTGGGAAAAAAGGATATCAGCTGGCATCACTGTTGAGAAATAGTCTCCCTTACGATGCCATTCCACTGAGTATACAGTCTGCAAGAGTCCAAGAGAGCAAGTGTTAAATTAGAATCTATTTGGTACTGGTAGCTGTTATGATGATAATTTAAAGAAAAACATTTTATAAAAAATATTTTTAATTGAGATTAGTTTGAAGAAATAGGTGTTTGGTTAAAACTGTGATTGAAATTGAGGTTAAAAAAAAGTAGTTTAATGTATTTGGTTAATAATGCTTTTGAAATTGAGGTTTTAAAATAATTTTAAAAAATATATATTAATATTGATAGTTTTTAATTTAAATATTATAGATTTAACTTTTGTTATTACATCATGAAATAAATAATACTTTATATAAAATATTTTTTATTGTTTCATTAAAATATCTACAATTTCATCACGTATAAAATATATCCAACAAGAACTATAGTTTTTTTTTATTTTTTAAGCGGCAATAACATCAGGTAAAATATAATTAAGAATGAAATTGAGATTGCGATCAAATTCTGTAAATGCTACTTTATCAAGCTATTTCTATCTAATTTATGTAGTGTCATTAAATTTTATGTTAAACACTATTTTTTTGAATAAAAAATAACTAAAAAATAAAAATTAATTTTTATTTTACTGGGTTGGACCTGGTTCAATGTATTTTAAACTTTAAACTAGAACCAATTTGACCAAACCGGTCCGACCGGAAGTGTATGTTGCTTTTTGCATGCTTTGTTTTGGAAATAAATTCATGTTTCTAAAGAATAACACTGATTTGGTTTGCTATTTGAGTCTCTATTTGGATGTCCAAGTTGATCCGTAGTGTGCATCTCATTATTTTTGCTTGTGTGATTCATTTCCATCTTGCAATTTTGCTTTTATGGTTTTCAACTCTAATATGCCACAAATTACATGTTACATGTCTCCGAGGCCTTGACCAGCTCTATTTATCTTTAGCTCCTTCTGTCTTGTACCATCATATGACTTTGACTAGTTGAATTTGATGAGCTATTTCTCTCGAGCTCTTTCTGTCTTCAGCTCTATTTCTGAAGACAATGTTATGTTTCTCTGACATTGATTGATGTTGTTTGCAGTAGCCAAGGGCTCTTCAAACATGCTCTCTCTCCACAGCTCATCGAGTCCTGTTTCTGCATAGGCAAAAAAGCTGTGTATTTGCCATTTTTTTCCCATATCAATGATGGGTTCTTTTCAAGTTTTGATTTTTGTTCTTTTTTTTCTTGCCAGTGCATTTTTTAATGGAAGATAATGGTAAAACTGTGTGATACTATTCTTTTGTCCTCATATGTATTAAGCTTAACTTTAGCTTGATGGATGGAAAGCAAAAACCCTAATCTGATTACATATTGAAAACCCAAATCTGAAGAATTTTCCAGCTTTTTGTTTAGTGTCTACTCATTTCTTCAATATTCTCCTAGTTTATGGTTTAGGGTTTAAAAATATTATTATTTTGTCCTTTCGTGTATGGTAAGTTTAGTTTAGCTTTAGCTCCCTGACTGGAAAGCAAAAATTATAGTTATTAAACTGGGTTTGGAGTTAATCTAGTTAAGAAATAGGTCTAATGTATTAACTTGAAAAAATTAAAAAAAATAAAAATTTTATATTTCATATAAAAAAATTAAAAAAAATCAATGTAAATATATATTATACACGTTGTCAATAATAAAATTTAAAAATTATTTTAAAAAAATTATCACATATTAAAAAATGTTATGGTATGTTTTTAAATTAAAATATTTAAATCTAAAAAAAATTATACTATATTAAAAAAATATTTTTTTTCCTATAAATATAGAATATATTTATGCAAGGATTTTAAATCATATATTCAAAAAATATTTTTTTTAAATTAAAACATTTTTATTCTATATTTAAAAAATATAATTTTTTTACATTGAAATTTAGTTTATTTCTTATTATTATAAACTGTAAAATAAACTTTGTGCATTTATAATTTTTTTGAATAAAAAACTAAAATAATTATTTTAATGAATTGAAATAAAAACCCTGCGCTTAGACACTCCCTGTTCTTCAATCTTCAATCCCTCCCCATCCCCCGCGCCCCTCTCCCCGGTTCTCTCTCTCTATCTGAAAGGAAAAAAAACCGCTCTCCATCTCAGATCCCACCTTCACTGGCGATCGCTATTTTCAGCAACCACTG